>NW_027285019.1:267500-292500 GCF_040894005.1 Engystomops pustulosus | reverse complement strand
TGTCACTGTTCCCCGGCCAGACTTGGCGGCAAGTCCCGGGGACGAACAAGCCCATGGAAGTAGGGGCTCAGCGGGAGCAGCCAGTTGGCCTATCCGGCCACATGTCACTGTCCCCCGGCCAGACTTGGCGGCAAGTCCCGGGGAGGAACAAGCCCATGGAAGTAGGAGCTCCTACTTCCAAAGCGATGACGTCAGCGGGAGCAGCCGCTCGGCCGTATCCGGCCGCATGTCACTGTTCCCCGGCCAGACTTGGCTGTAGGTCCCGGAGAGGAATAATGCCCATGGAAGTAAGAGCTCCTACCTCCAAAGGGGCAAGTCAGCGGGAGAAGCCACTTGGCCTATCCGGCCACATGTCACTGTCCCCCGGCCAAGCTTGGCTGTAGGTCCCGGGGAGGAATAATGCCCATGGAAGTAGGAGCTCCTACTTCCAAAGGGGCAAGTCAGCGGAAGAAGCCACTAGTTCTATCCGGCCAAGAGTCACTGTTCCCCGGCCTTACTTGGCAGTAGGTCCCGGGGAGGAATAATGCCCATGGAAGTAGGAGCTCCTACTTCCAAAGGGGCAAGTCAGCGGGAGAAGCCACTTGGCCTATCCGGCCAAGAGTCACTGTTCCCCGGCCACTCTTGGCAGTAGGTCCCGGGGAGGAATAATGCCCATGGAAGTAGGAGCTCCTACTTCCAAAGGGGCAAGTCAGCGGGAGAAGCCACTTGGCCTATCCGGCCAAGACACACTGTTCCCCGGCCACACTTGGCAATAGGTCCCGGGGAGGAATAATGCCCATGGAAGTAGGAGCTCCTACTTCCAAAGGGGCAAGTCAGCGGGAGAAGCCACTAGTTCTATCCGGCCAAGAGTCACTGTTCCCCGGCTACACTTGGCAGTAGGTCCCGGGGAGGAATAATGCCCATGGAAGTAGGAGCTACTACCTCCAAAGGGTGAAGACACTTGGCTCTAAGTCCCCGAGAGGTATACTGCCCATGGGAGTAAGAGCTCCTACTTCCAAAGGGGCAAGTCAGCGGGAGAAGCCACTTGGCCTACCCGGCCAAGAGTCACTGTTCCCCGGCCACACTTGGCAGTAGGTCCCGGGGAGGAATAATGCCCATGGAAGTAGGAGCTCCTACTTCCAAAGGGGCAAGTCAGCGGGAGAAGCCACTTGGCCTACCCGGCCAAGAGTCACTGTTCCCCGGCCACACTTGGCAGTAGGTCCTGGGGAGGAATAATGCCCATGGAAGTAGGAGCTCCTACTTCCAAAGGGGCAAGTCAGCGGGAGAAGCCACTTGGCCTATCCGGCCACATGTCACTGTCCCCCGGCCACACTTGGCTGTAGGTCCCGGGGAGGAATAATGCCCATGGAAGTAGGAGCTCCTACTTCCAAAGGGGCAAGTCAGCGGAAGAAGCCACTAGTTCTATCCGGCCAAGAGTCACTGTTCCCCGGCCTTACTTGGCAGTAGGTCCCGGGGAGGAATAATGCCCATGGAAGTAGGAGCTCCTACTTCCAAAGGGGCAAGTCAGCGGGAGAAGCCACTTGGCCTATCCGGCCAAGAGTCACTGTTCCCCGGCCACACTTGGCAATAGGTCCCGGGGTGGAATAATGCCCATGGAAGTAGGAGCTCCTACTTCCAAAGGGGCAAGTCAGCGGGAGCAGCCACTTGGCCTATCCGGCCAAGTGTCACTGTTCCCCGGCCACACTTGGCTGTAGGTCCCGGAGAGGAATAATGCCCATGGAAGTAAGAGCTCCTACCTCCAAAGGGTGAAGACACTTGGCTCTAAGTCCCCGAGAGGTATACTGCCCATGGAAGTGAGAGCTCCTACTTCCAAAGGGGCAAGTCAGCGGGAGAAGCCACTTGGCCTATCCGGCCAAGAGTCACTGTCCCCCGGCCACACTTGGCAGTAGGTCCCGGGGAGGAATAATGCCCATGGAAGTAAGAGCTCCTACTTCCAAAGGGGCAAGTCAGCGGGAGAAGCCACTTGGCCTATCCGGCCACATGTCACTGTCCCCCGGCCACACTTGGCAGTAGGTCCCGGGGAGGAATAATGCCCATGGAAGTAAGAGCTCCTACTTCCAAAGGGGCAAGTCAGCGGGAGCAGCCACTTGGCCTATCCGGCCAAGAGTCACTGTTCCCCGGCCACACTTGGCAGTAGGTCCCGGGGAGGAATAATGCCCATGGAAGTAGGAGCTCCTACTTCCAAAGGGGCAAGTCAGCGGGAGCAGCCACTTGGCCTATCCGTCCAAGAGTCACTGTTCCCCGGCCACACTTGGCTGTAGGTCCCGGGGAGGAATAATGCCCATGGAAGTAAGAGCTCCTACTTCCAAAGGGGCAAGTCAGCGGGAGAAGCCACTTGGCCTATCCGGCCACATGTCACTGTCCCCCGGCCACACTTGGCAGTAGGTCCCGGGGAGGAATAATGCCCATGGAAGTAGGAGCTACTACCTCCAAAGGGTGAAGACACTTGGCTCTAAGTCCTCGAGAGGTATACTGCCCATGGAAGTAAGAGCTCCTACTTCCATAGGGGCAAGTCAGCGGGAGAAGCCACTTGGCCTATCCGGCCACATGTCACTGTCCCCCGGCCAAGCTTGGCTGTAGGTCCCGGGGAGGAATAATGCCCATGGAAGTAGGAGCTCCTACTTCCAAAGGGGCAAGTCAGCGGAAGAAGCCACTAGTTCTATCCGGCCAAGAGTCACTGTTCCCCGGCCACACTTGGCAGTAGGTCCCGGGGAGGAATAATGCCCATGGAAGTAGGAGCTCCTACTTCCAAAGGGGCAAGTCAGCGGGAGAAGCCACTTGGCCTACCCAGGCAAGAGTCACTGTTCCCCGGCCACACTTGGCAGTAGGTCCCGGGGAGGAATAATGCCCATGGAAGTAGGAGCTCCTACTTCCAAAGGGGCAAGTCAGCGGGAGAAGCCACTTGGCCTATCCGGCCAAGAGTCACTATTCCCCGGCCACACTTGGCAGTAGGTCCCGGGGAGGAATAATGACCATGGAAGTAAGAGCTCCTACTTCCAAAGGGGCAAGTCAGCGGGAGAAGCCACTTGGCCTATCCGGCCAAGAGTCACTGTTCCCCGGCCACACTTGGCAGTAGGTCCCGGGGAGGAATAATGCCCATGGAAGTAAGAGCTCCTACTTCCATAGGGGCAAGTCAGCGGGAGAAGCCACTTGGCCTATCCGGCCAAGAGTCACTCTTCCCCGGCTACACTTGGCAGTAGGTCCCGGGGAGGAATAATGACCATGGAAGTAAGAGCTCCTACTTCCAAAGGGGCAAGTCAGCGGGAGAAGCCACTTGGCCTATCCGGCCAAGAGTCACTGTTCCCCGGCCACACTTGGCAGTAGGTCCCGGGGAGGAATAATGCCCATGGAAGTAAGAGCTCCTACTTCCAAAGGGGCAAGTCAGCGGGAGAAGCCACTTGGCCTATCCGGCCAAGAGTCACTGTTCCCCGGCCACACTTGGCAGTAGGTCCCGGGGAGGAATAATGCCCATGGAAGTAGGAGCTCCTACTTCCAAAGGGGCAAGTCAGCGGGAGAAGCCACTTGGCCTATCCGGCAAAGAGTCACTGTTCCCCGGCTACACTTGGCAGTAGGTCCCGGGGAGGAATAATGACCATGGAAGTAAGAGCTCCTACTTCCAAAGGGGCAAGTCAGCGGGAGAAGCCACTTGGCCTATCCGGCCAAGAGTCACTGTTCCCCGGCCACACTTGGCAGTAGGTCCCGGGGAGGAATAATGCCCATGGAAGTAAGAGCTCCTACTTCCAAAGGGGCAAGTCAGCGGGAGAAGCCACTTGGCCTATCCGGCCAAGAGTCACTGTTCCCCGGCCACACTTGGCAGTAGGTCCCGGGGAGGAATAATGCCCATGGAAGTAGGAGCTCCTACTTCCAAAGGGGCAAGTCAGCGGGAGAAGCCACTTGGCCTATCCGGCCAGGAGTCACTGTTCCCCGGCCACTCTTGGCTGTAGGTCCCGGGGAGGAATAATGCCCATGGAAGTAAGAGCTCCTACTTCCAAAGGGGCAAGTCAGCGGGAGAAGCCACTTGGCCTATCCGGCCACATGTCACTGTCCCCCGGCCACACTTGGCAGTAGGTCCCGGGGAGGAATAATGCCCATGGAAGTAGGAGCTACTACCTCCAAAGGGTGAAGACACTTGGCTCTAAGTCCTCGAGAGGTATACTGCCCATGGAAGTAAGAGCTCCTACTTCCATAGGGGCAAGTCAGCGGGAGAAGCCACTTGGCCTATCCGGCCACATGTCACTGTCCCCCGGCCAAGCTTGGCTGTAGGTCCCGGGGAGGAATAATGCCCATGGAAGTAGGAGCTCCTACTTCCAAAGGGGCAAGTCAGCGGAAGAAGCCACTAGTTCTATCCGGCCAAGAGTCACTGTTCCCCGGCCACACTTGGCAGTAGGTCCCGGGGAGGAATAATGCCCATGGAAGTAGGAGCTCCTACTTCCAAAGGGGCAAGTCAGCGGGAGAAGCCACTTGGCCTACCCAGGCAAGAGTCACTGTTCCCCGGCCACACTTGGCAGTAGGTCCCGGGGAGGAATAATGCCCATGGAAGTAGGAGCTCCTACTTCCAAAGGGGCAAGTCAGCGGGAGAAGCCACTTGGCCTATCCGGCCAAGAGTCACTGTTCCCCGGCCACACTTGGCAGTAGGTCCCGGGGAGGAATAATGACCATGGAAGTAAGAGCTCCTACTTCCAAAGGGGCAAGTCAGCGGGAGAAGCCACTTGGCCTATCCGGCCAAGAGTCACTGTTCCCCGGCCACACTTGGCAGTAGGTCCCGGGGAGGAATAATGCCCATGGAAGTAAGAGCTCCTACTTCCATAGGGGCAAGTCAGCGGGAGAAGCCACTTGGCCTATCCGGCCAAGAGTCACTCTTCCCCGGCTACACTTGGCAGTAGGTCCCGGGGAGGAATAATGACCATGGAAGTAAGAGCTCCTACTTCCAAAGGGGCAAGTCAGCGGGAGAAGCCACTTGGCCTACCCGGCCAAGAGTCACTGTTCCCCGGCCACACTTGGCAGTAGGTCCCGGGGAGGAATAATGCCCATGGAAGTAAGAGCTCCTACTTCCAAAGGGGCAAGTCAGCGGGAGAAGCCACTTGGCCTATCCGGCCAAGAGTCACTGTTCCCCGGCCACACTTGGCAGTAGGTCCCGGGGAGGAATAATGCCCATGGAAGTAGGAGCTCCTACTTCCAAAGGGGCAAGTCAGCGGGAGAAGCCACTTGGCCTATCCGGCAAAGAGTCACTGTTCCCCGGCTACACTTGGCAGTAGGTCCCGGGGAGGAATAATGACCATGGAAGTAAGAGCTCCTACTTCCAAAGGGGCAAGTCAGCGGGAGAAGCCACTTGGCCTATCCGGCCAAGAGTCACTGTTCCCCGGCCACACTTGGCAGTAGGTCCCGGGGAGGAATAATGCCCATGGAAGTAAGAGCTCCTACTTCCAAAGGGGCAAGTCAGCGGGAGAAGCCACTTGGCCTATCCGGCCAAGAGTCACTGTTCCCCGGCCACACTTGGCAGTAGGTCCCGGGGAGGAATAATGCCCATGGAAGTAGGAGCTCCTACTTCCAAAGGGGCAAGTCAGCGGGAGAAGCCACTTGGCCTATCCGGCCAGGAGTCACTGTTCCCCGGCCACTCTTGGCTGTAGGTCCCGGGGAGGAATAATGCCCATGGAAGTAGGAGCTACTACCTCCAAAGGGGCAAGTCAGCGGGAGAAGCCACTTGGCCTATCCGGCCAAGAGTCACTGTTCCCCGGCCACACTTGGCAGTATGTCCCGGGGAGGAATAATGCCCATGGAAGTAGGAGCTACTACCTCCAAAGGGTGAAGACACTTGGCTCTAAGTCCCCGAGAGGTATACTGCCCATGGAAGTAAGAGCTCCTACTTCCATAGGGGCAAGTCAGCGGGAGAAGCCACTTGGCCTAACCGGCCAAGAGTCACTGTTCCCCGGCCACACTTGGCCGTAGGTCCCGGGGAGGAATAATGCCCATGGAAGTAGGAGCTCCTACTTCCAAAGGGGCAAGTCAGCGGGAGAAGCCACTCGGCCTATCCGGCCAAGAGTCACTGTTCCCCGGCCACACTTGGCAGTAGGTCCCGGGGAGGAATAATGCCCATGGAAGTAGGAGCTACTACTTCCAAAGGGGCAAGTCAGCGGGAGAAGCCACTTGGCCTATCCGGCCACATGTCACTGTTCCCCGGCCACACTTGGCAGTAGGTCCCGGGGAGGAATAATGCCCATGGAAGTAGGAGCTCCTACTTCCAAAGGGGCAAGTCAGCGGGAGAAGCCACTTGGCCTATCCGGCCAAGAGTCACTGTTCCCCGGCCACACTTGGCAGTAGGTCCCGGGGAGGAATAATGCCCATGGAAGTAGGAGCTCCTACTTCCAAAGGGGCAAGTCAGCGGGAGAAGCCACTAGTTCTATCCGGCCAAGAGTCACTGTTCCCCGGCCACACTTGGCAGTAGGTCCCGGGGAGGAATAATGCCCATGGAAGTAGGAGCTCACTTGGCTCTAAGTCTTCGAGAGGTATAATGCCCATGGAAGTAAGAGCTCCTACTTCCAAAGGGGCAAGTCAGCGGGAGAAGCCACTTCGCCTACCCGGCCAAGTGTCACTGTCCCCCGGCCAGACTTGGCGGCAAGTCCCGGGGAGGAATAATGCCCATGGAAGTAGGAGCTCCTACTTCCAAAGGGGCAAGTCAGCGGGAGAAGCCACTTCGCCTACCCGGCCAAGTGTCACTGTCCCCCGGCCAGACTTGGCGGCAAGTCCCGGGGAGGAATAATGCCCATGGAAGTAGGAGCTCCTACTTCCAAAGGGGCAAGTCAGCGGGAGAAGCCACTTCGCCTACCCGGCCAAGTGTCACTGTCCCCCGGCCAGACTTGGCGGCAAGTCCCGGGGAGGAATAATGCCCATGGAAGTAGGAGCTCACTTGGCTCTAAGTCTTCGAGAGGTATAATGCCCATGGAAGTAAGAGCTCCTACTTCCAAAGGGGCAAGTCAGCGGGAGAAGCCACTTCGCCTACCCGGCCAAGTGTCACTGTCCCCCGGCCAGACTTGGCGGCAAGTCCCGGGGAGGAATAATGCCCATGGAAGTAGGAGCTCCTACTTCCAAAGGGGCAAGTCAGCGGGAGAAGCCACTTCGCCTACCCGGCCAAGTGTCACTGTCCCCCGGCCAGACTTGGCGGCAAGTCCCGGGGAGGAATAATGCCCATGGAAGTAGGAGCTCCTACTTCCAAAGGGGCAAGTCAGCGGGAGAAGCCACTTCGCCTACCCGGCCAAGTGTCACTGTCCCCCGGCCAGACTTGGCGGCAAGTCCCGGGGAGGAATAATGCCCATGGAAGTAGGAGCTCCTACTTCCAAAGGGGCAAGTCAGCGGGAGAAGCCACTTCGCCTACCCGGCCAAGTGTCACTGTCCCCCGGCCAGACTTGGCGGCAAGTCCCGGGGAGGAATAATGCCCATGGAAGTAGGAGCTCACTTGGCTCTAAGTCTTCGAGAGGTATAATGCCCATGGAAGTAAGAGCTCCTACTTCCAAAGGGGCAAGTCAGCGGGAGAAGCCACTTCGCCTACCCGGCCAAGTGTCACTGTCCCCCGGCCAGACTTGGCGGCAAGTCCCGGGGAGGAATAATGCCCATGGAAGTAGGAGCTCCTACTTCCAAAGGGGCAAGTCAGCGGGAGAAGCCACTTCGCCTACCCGGCCAAGTGTCACTGTCCCCCGGCCAGACTTGGCGGCAAGTCCCGGGGAGGAATAATGCCCATGGAAGTAGGAGCTCCTACTTCCAAAGGGGCAAGTCAGCGGGAGAAGCCACTTCGCCTACCCGGCCAAGTGTCACTGTCCCCCGGCCAGACTTGGCGGCAAGTCCCGGGGAGGAATAATGCCCATGGAAGTAGGAGCTCACTTGGCTCTAAGTCTTCGAGAGGTATAATGCCCATGGAAGTAAGAGCTCCTACTTCCAAAGGGGCAAGTCAGCGGGAGAAGCCACTTCGCCTACCCGGCCAAGTGTCACTGTCCCCCGGCCAGACTTGGCGGCAAGTCCCGGGGAGGAATAATGCCCATGGAAGTAGGAGCTCCTACTTCCAAAGGGGCAAGTCAGCGGGAGAAGCCACTTCGCCTACCCGGCCAAGTGTCACTGTCCCCCGGCCAGACTTGGCGGCAAGTCCCGGGGAGGAATAATGCCCATGGAAGTAGGAGCTCCTACTTCCAAAGGGGCAAGTCAGCGGGAGAAGCCACTTCGCCTACCCGGCCAAGTGTCACTGTCCCCCGGCCAGACTTGGCGGCAAGTCCCGGGGAGGAATAATGCCCATGGAAGTAGGAGCTCACTTGGCTCTAAGTCTTCGAGAGGTATAATGCCCATGGAAGTAAGAGCTCCTACTTCCAAAGGGGCAAGTCAGCGGGAGAAGCCACTTCGCCTACCCGGCCAAGTGTCACTGTCCCCCGGCCAGACTTGGCGGCAAGTCCCGGGGAGGAATAATGCCCCATGGAGCTCGGGCAGACTAGAAGTAACCTCGTCTGCCCGCTGGAGGGCGCCCTTCCCGGAGCGGAGGGGACCCCCTTGGCCACAAAGTGCAAGCCGAGTTTGGAGCTCGAAACCCGGCCACGCTTGGTCGTAGGTCCCGGTGAGGAACATGGCCATGGAAGTCGGAGCTCAAACCTCCAAATTGACCTCAGCGGGAGCACTTGCTGAGGCTGCCCGGGCATGGGTTACTGTTCCCCGGGCACACTTGGTCGTAGGTCCAAGTGTGGAACGTGTCCATGGAAGTTGAAGTGAAGAGAACCGCGAAAGGGAGTTTTTGCGCGAAGCCGCGGCCGAGGAGGGCTCACCGATCCCGGCGTGATTTCTGCCAGGCCCGGTACCCAAACCGAACTCCGCATGGTGGCTGGATCCGCGACCCTGGAACCCTGGGCCGGGAGCCTAGGGGCGAGAGGGGCCCCATGGAGCTCGGGCAGACTAGAAGTACCCTCGTCTGCCCGCTGGAGGGCGCCCTTCCCGGAGCGGAGGGGACCCCCCAAGCGACCAAGTGCAAGCCGAGTTTGGAGCTCGAAACCCGGCCACACTTGGTAGTATGTCCCGGTGAGGAACATGCCCATGGAAGTAAGAGCTCAGCGGGAGCAGCCACTCAGGCTACCCGGGAATGTGTCACTGTCCCCCGGCCAAGACTTGGCGGCAAGTCCCGGGGAGGAATAGTTCCCATGGAAGTAGCTCAGCGGGAGCAGCCACTCAGGCTACCCGGGAATGTGTCACTGTCCCCCGGCCAGACTTGGCGGCAGGTCCCGGGGAGGAATAGTGCTCATGGAAGTAGCTCAGCGGGAGCAGCCACTCAGGCTACCCGGGAATGTGTCACTGTCCCTCGGCCACACTTGGTCGTTGATTCCTGATGAGGAACATGCCCATGGAACTAAAGAGTTCAGCGGGAGCAGCCGCTCAGGCTACCCGGGAATGTGTCACTGTCCCCCGGCCAGACTTGGCGGCAGGTCCCGGGGAGGAACAGTGCCCATGGAAGTCGGAGCTCCAACCTCCAAGTTGACCTCAGCGGGAGCAGCCGCTGAGGCTACCCGGGCATGGGTGACTGTTCCCCGGCCACACTTGGTCGGAGGTCCCGGTGTGGAACATGCCCATGGAAGTTGAAGGGAAGAGAACCGCGAAAGGGAGTTTGGAGGCTTAGCCGCGGCCGAGGAGGTCTCACCGATCCCGGCGTGATTCCAGCCAGGCCCGGTACCCTATACCGAACTCGACAGGGTGGCTGTATCCGGGACCCTGGAACCCTGGGCGGGGAGCCTAGGGGCGAGAGGGGCCCCATGGAGCTCGGGCAGACTAGAAGTACCCTCGTCTGCCCGCTGGAGGGCGCCCTTCCCGGAGCGGAGGGGACCCCCCAAGCGACCAAGTGCAAGCCGAGTTTGGAGCTCGAAACCCGGCCACACTTGGTAGTTGGTCCCGGTGAGGAACATGCCCATGGAAGTAAGAGCTCAGCGGGAGCAGCCACTCAGGCTACCCGGCAATGTGTCACTGTCCCCCGGCCAAGACTTGGCGGCAAGTCCCGGGGAGGAATAGTGCCCATGGAAGTAGCTCAGCGGGAGCAGCTGCTGAGGCTACCCGGGAATGTGTCACTGTCCCCCGGCCAGACTTGGCGGCAGGTCCCGGGGAGGAATAGTGCTCATGGAAGTAGCTCAGCGGGAGCAGCTGCTGAGGCTACCCGGGAATGTGTCACTGTCCCTGGGCCACACTTGGTCGTTGGTTCCTGATGAGGAACATGCCCATGGAAGTAAGAGTTCAGCGGGAGAAGCCGCTCAAGCTACCCGGGAATGTGTCACTGTCCCCCGGCCAGACTTGGCGGCAGGTCCCGGGGAGGAACAGTGCCCATGGAAGTCGGAGCTCCAACCTCCAAGTTGACCTCAGCGGGAGCACTTGCTGAGGCTACCCGGGCATGGGCGACTGTTCCCCGGCCACACTTGGTCGGAGGTCCCGGTGTGGAACATGCCCATGGAAGTTGAAGGGAAGAGAACCGCGAAAGGGAGTTTGGAGGCTGAGCCGCGGCCGAGGAGGTCTCACCGATCCCGGCGTGATTCCAGCCAGGCCCGGTACCCTATACCGAACTCGACAGGGTGGCTGTATCCGGGACCCTGGAACCCTGGGCGGGGAGCCTAGGGGCGAGAGGGGCCCCATGGAGCTCGGGCAGACTAGAAGTACCCTCGTCTGCCCGCTGGAGGGCGCCCTTCCCGGAGCGGAGGGGACCCCCCAAGCGACCAAGTGCAAGCCGAGTTTGGAGCTCGAAACCCGGCCACACTTGGTAGTATGTCCCGGTGAGGAACATGCCCATGGAAGTAAGAGCTCAGCGGGAGCAGCCACTCAGGCTACCCGGGAATGTGTCACTGTCCCCCGGCCAGACTTGGCGGCAGGTCCCGGGGAGGAATAGTGCCCATGGAAGTCGGAGCTCCAACCTCCAAGTTGACCTCAGCGGGAGCACTTGCTGAGGCTACCCGGGCATGGGCGACTGTTCCCCGGCCACACTTGGTCGGAGGTCCCGGTGTGGAACATGCCCATGGAAGTTGAAGGGAAGAGAACCGCGAAAGGGAGTTTGGAGGCTGAGCCGCGGCCGAGGAGGTCTCACCGATCCCGGCGTGATTCCAGCCAGGCCCGGTACCCTATACCGAACTCGGCAGGGTGGCTGTATCCGGGACCCTGGAACCCTGGGCGGGGAGCCTAGGGGCGAGAGGGGCCCCATGGAGCTCGGGCAGACTAGAAGTACCCTCGTCTGCCCGCTGGAGGGCGCCCTTCCCGGAGCGGAGGGGACCCCCAAGCGACCAAGTGCAAGCCGAGTTTGGAGCTCGAAACCCGGCCACACTTGGTAGTATGTCCCGGTGAGGAACATGCCCATGGAAGTAAGAGCTCAGCGGGAGCAGCAGCTCAGGCTACCCGGCAATGTGTCACTGTCCCCCGGCCAAGACTTGGCGGCAAGTCCCGGGGAGGAATAGTGCCCATGGAAGTAGCTCAGCGGGAGCAGCCGCTCAGGCTACCCGGGAATGTGTCACTGTCCCCCGGCCAGACTTGGCGGCAGGTCCCGGGGAGGAATAGTGCTCATGGAAGTAGCTCAGCGGGAGCAGCTGCTGAAGATACCCGGGAATGTGTCACTGTCCCTGGGCCACACTTGGTCGTTGGTTCCTGATGAGGAACATGCCCATGGAAGTAAGAGTTCAGCGGGAGCAGCCGCTCAGGGCTACCCGGGAATGTGTCACTGTCCCCCGGCCAGACTTGGCGGCAGGTCCCGGGGAGGAATAGTGCCCATGGAAGTCGGAGCTCCAACCTCCAAGTTGACCTCAGCGGGAGCAGCCGCTGAGGCTACCCGGGCATGGGTGACTGTTCCCCGGCCACACTTGGTCGGAGGTCCCGGTGTGGAACATGCCCATGGAAGTTGAAGGGAAGAGAACCGCGAAAGGGAGTTTGGAGGCTGAGCCGCGGCCGAGGAGGTCTCACCGATCCCGGCGTGATTCCAGCCAGGCCCGGTACCCTATACCGAACTCGGCAGGGTGGCTTTATCCGGGACCCTGGAACCCTGGGCGGGGAGCCTAGGGGCGAGAGGGGCCCCATGGAGCTCGGGCAGACTAGAAGTACCCTCGTCTGCCCGCTGGAGGGCGCCCTTCCCGGAGCGGAGGGGACCCCCCAAGCGACCAAGTGCAAGCCGAGTTTGGAGCTCGAAACCCGGCCACACTTGGTAGTTGGTCCCGGTGAGGAACATGCCCATGGAAGTAAGAGCTCAGCGGGAGCAGCCACTCAGGCTACCCGGGAATGTGTCACTGTCCCCCGGCCAAGACTTGGCGGCAAGTCCCGGGGAGGAATAGTGCCCATGGAAGTAGCTCAGCGGGAGCAGCCACTCAGGCTACCCGGGAATGTGTCACTGTCCCCCGGCAAGACTTGGCGGCAGGTCCCGGGGAGGAATAGTGCTCATGGAAGTAGCTCAGCGGGAGCAGCTGCTGAGGCTACCCGGGAATGTGTCACTGTCCCTGGGCCACACTTGGTCGTTGGTTCCTGATGAGGAACATGCCCATGGAAGTAAGAGTTCAGCGGGAGCAGCCGCTCAGGGCTACACGGGAATGTGTCACTGTCCCCCGGCCAGACTTGGCGGCAGGTCCCGGGGAGGAATAGTGCCCATGGAAGTCGGAGCTCCAGCCTCCAAGTTGACCTCAGCGGGAGCAGCCGCTGAGGCTACCCGGGCATGGGTGACTGTTCCCCGGCCACACTTGGTCGGAGGTCCCGGTGTGGAACATGCCCATGGAAGTTGAAGGGAAGAGAACCGCGAAAGGGAGTTTGGAGGCTGAGCCGCGGCCGAGGAGGTCTCACCGATCCCGGCGTGATTCCAGCCAGGCCCGGTACCCTATACCGAACTCGACAGGGTGGCTGTATCCGGGACCCTGGAACCCTGGGCGGGGAGCCTAGGGGCGAGAGGGGCCCCATGGAGCTCGGGCAGACTAGAAGTACCCTCGTCTGCCCGCTGGAGGGCGCCCTTCCCGGAGCGGAGGGGACCCCCCAAGCGACCAAGTGCAAGCCGAGTTTGGAGCTCGAAACCCGGCCACACTTGGTAGTTGGTCCCGGTGAGGAACATGCCCATGGAAGTAAGAGCTCAGCGGGAGCAGCCACTCAGGCTACCCGGCAATGTGTCACTGTCCCCCGGCCAAGACTTGGCGGCAAGTCCCGGGGAGGAATAGTGCCCATGGAAGTAGCTCAGCGGGAGCAGCTGCTGAGGCTACCCGGGAATGTGTCACTGTCCCCCGGCCAGACTTGGCGGCAGGTCCCGGGGAGGAATAGTGCTCATGGAAGTAGCTCAGCGGGAGCAGCTGCTGAGGCTACCCGGGAATGTGTCACTGTCCCTGGGCAACACTTGGTCGTTGGTTCCTGATGAGGAACATGCCCATGGAAGTAAGAGTTCAGCGGGAGAAGCCGCTCAAGCTACCCGGGAATGTGTCACTGTCCCCCGGCCAGACTTGGCGGCAGGTCCCGGGGAGGAACAGTGCCCATGGAAGTCGGAGCTCCAACCTCCAAGTTGACCTCAGCGGGAGCACTTGCTGAGGCTACCCGGGCATGGGCGACTGTTCCCCGGCCACACTTGGTCGGAGGTCCCGGTGTGGAACATGCCCATGGAAGTTGAAGGGAAGAGAACCGCGAAAGGGAGTTTGGAGGCTGAGCCGCGGCCGAGGAGGTCTCACCGATCCCGGCGTGATTCCAGCCAGGCCCGGTACCCTATACCGAACTCGGCAGGGTGGCTGTATCCGGGACCCTGGAACCCTGGGCGGGGAGCCTAGGGGCGAGAGGGGCCCCATGGAGCTCGGGCAGACTAGAAGTACCCTCGTCTGCCCGCTGGAGGGCGCCCTTCCCGGAGCGGAGGGGACCCCCCAAGCGACCAAGTGCAAGCCGAGTTTGGAGCTCGAAACCCGGCCACACTTGGTAGTTGGTCCCGGTGAGGAACATGCCCATGGAAGTAAGAGCTCAGCGGGAGCAGCCACTCAGGCTACCCGGCAATGTGTCACTGTCCCCCGGCCAAGACTTGGCGGCAAGTCCCGGGGAGGAATAGTGCCCATGGAAGTAGCTCAGCGGGAGCAGCTGCTGAGGCTACCCGGGAATGTGTCACTGTCCCCCGGCCAGACTTGGCGGCAGGTCCCGGGGAGGAATAGTGCTCATGGAAGTAGCTCAGCGGGAGCAGCTGCTGAGGCTACCCGGGAATGTGTCACTGTCCCTGGGCAACACTTGGTCGTTGGTTCCTGATGAGGAACATGCCCATGGAAGTAAGAGTTCAGCGGGAGAAGCCGCTCAAGCTACCCGGGAATGTGTCACTGTCCCCCGGCCAGACTTGGCGGCAGGTCCCGGGGAGGAACAGTGCCCATGGAAGTCGGAGCTCCAACCTCCAAGTTGACCTCAGCGGGAGCACTTGCTGAGGCTACCCGGGCATGGGCGACTGTTCCCCGGCCACACTTGGTCGGAGGTCCCGGTGTGGAACATGCCCATGGAAGTTGAAAGGAAGAGAACCGCGAAAGGGAGTTTGGAGGCTGAGCCGCGGCCGAGGAGGTCTCACCGATCCCGGCGTGATTCCAGCCAGGCCCGGTACCCTATACCGAACTCGGCAGGGTGGCTGTATCCGGGACCCTGGAACCCTGGGCGGGGAGCCTAGGGGCGAGAGGGGCCCCATGGAGCTCGGGCAGACTAGAAGTACCCTCGTCTGCCCGCTGGAGGGCGCCCTTCCCGGAGCGGAGGGGACCCCCAAGCGACCAAGTGCAAGCCGAGTTTGGAGCTCGAAACCCGGCCACACTTGGTAGTATGTCCCGGTGAGGAACATGCCCATGGAAGTAAGAGCTCAGCGGGAGCAGCCACTCAGGCTACCCGGCAATGTGTCACTGTCCCCCGGCCAAGACTTGGCGGCAAGTCCCGGGGAGGAATAGTGCCCATGGAAGTAGCTCAGCGGGAGCAGCCGCTCAGGCTACCCGGGAATGTGTCACTGTCCCCCGGCCAGACTTGGCGGCAGGTCCCGGGGAGGAATAGTGCTCATGGAAGTAGCTCAGCGGGAGCAGCTGCTGAAGATACCCGGGAATGTGTCACTGTCCCTGGGCCACACTTGGTCGTTGGTTCCTAATGAGGAACATGCCCATGGAAGTAAGAGTTCAGCGGGAGAAGCCGCTCAGGCTACCCGGGAATGTGTCACTGTCCCCCGGCCAGACTTGGCGGCAGGTCCCGGGGAGGAATAGTGCCCATGGAAGTCGGAGCTCCAACCTCCAAGTTGACCTCAGCGGGAGCACTTGCTGAGGCTACCCGGGCATGGGCGACTGTTCCCCGGCCACACTTGGTCGGAGGTCCCGGTGTGGAACATGCCCATGGAAGTTGAAGGGAAGAGAACCGCGAAAGGGAGTTTGGAGGCTGAGCCGCGGCCGAGGAGGTCTCACCGATCCCGGCGTGATTCCAGCCAGGCCCGGTACCCTATACCGAACTCGACAGGGTGGCTGTATCCGGGACCCTGGAACCCTGGGCGGGGAGCCTAGGGGCGAGAGGGGCCCCATGGAGCTCGGGCAGACTAGAAGTACCCTCGTCTGCCCGCTGGAGGGCGCCCTTCCCGGAGCGGAGGGGACCCCCCAAGCGACCAAGTGCAAGCCGAGTTTGGAGCTCGAAACCCGGCCACACTTGGTAGTATGTCCCGGTGAGGAACATGCCCATGGAAGTAAGAGCTCAGCGGGAGCAGCCACTCAGGCTACCCGGGAATGTGTCACTGTCCCCCGGCCAAGACTTGGCGGCAAGTCCCGGGGAGGAATAGTGCCCATGGAAGTAGCTCAGCGGGAGCAGCCACTCAGGCTACCCGGGAATGTGTCACTGTCCCCCGGCCAAGACTTGGCGGCAAGTCCCGGGGAGGAATAGTGCCCATGGAAGTAGCTCAGCGGGAGCAGCCACTCAGGCTACCCGGGAATGTGTCACTGTCCCTCGGCCACACTTGGTCGTAGGTCCCGGTGAGGAACATGCCCATGGAAGTCGGAGCTCCAACCTCCAACCGGGTGAAGCCTCCGAGAGCTAGCCGGGAATAGGGCGCCAATCCCGGCTACCGCCCTCCATTCTTGCCCCGGTCGAAAGACCTACGTCCTCGCACCAGCACAAGCGCAAAAATTTTCTAAGTGTGGGAGAACCGAGGACCCGCCCGGTGGCACTCTGCCTCTCGCTGCCGCCCTCCTGGAAGCGTCCTCGGTCACTGTGTGTGCGGCAGATATCAGAGCTCCGGAAAGGTGAAAAAGAACCGGTAAGAGGGCGAATCCGGCAGCTCCCTGCCGGGCGAGGACCACCGCGAGCGGCGGGGACGTCAGACGGGAGACGCGCGGCGGACCTTCCGTCGGAGTGCCTGGGATTTTGACCTCGGAGAAGTTCGAAAAAATTATGCGGTCGGAGCTGTCTGCCTTGGCCGGGGAAGGCTCACCGCCGGCGGCTGCCAACCCCTGGCTTGCCCGCTGGATGCCCTTTCGGAGGCTGCTGAAAAAGAACTGTCAGGCGGGCACCTCTCGGAAGAACCGCAGACCAAAACGACCGGTAAAAATTTTGGGCGATCCGACACGTAGTGCACCTTCGGCGGCAGAGAAAAGCAGCAAAAATACCGGTCAGAGAAGGGGAGTTTTGGTCGACTCTGCCAGGTTTTTGCACTAAGTCAGATCCGTAATGCCAGCGGGACTGAGTCGCTTTTGCGTGCCGTGGTCCTGGAGGCCTGCTCGGACAGAGCGGTCCTTCGGGTCCCGCGGGAAGGGGCATTTCATGTTCCTCTGCGGGAGGTGATCCATTTTCTGCGGGAAATGGCGAGCCCCTTCGGCTACAAGAGTGTGTAGGTCCCGCTCAACAGTCTACGTCCTTAACCATCGGGGACTTTGTAGATTTTGCCCAAAATCGCTCTCCGCAGAACAGAGCGTGAGGTCTCCGCGGCGGAGGCCGGAAAAGGTGCGAGGTGAGCGGCATGGTATGACTGGGCTCGTGCCGCTCACTGCTACCCGGAGCGTGGCGCCCTCCGGGTAAAAAGCTAGCCGGGGCGAGTAGGTGGGTTGACGGGCGCATAAGCAACGCCGTCCCCGCCGTACAAGGTGCCGGTGGCCTGGCGAACCACCGGCGTAAGGCTAGCCAGGGCGTACCGCGGGGCAGAGGGCGCATAAGCCACGCTCTCTCTCCATCCCACCAGCACAAGCGAAAAATTTTCAAAGTGTGGGAGAACCGGCTTCCCGACCGGTGGCACTCTGCCTCTCTCTGCCGCCCTCCTGGAAGCGTCCTCGGTCACTCGGAGTACGGCAGATTTAAGAGCTCCGGAATGGTGAAAAAGAACCGGAGAGAGGGCGACTCCGGCTTCTCTCTGCCGGGCGAGGACCACCGCAGGCGGCGGGGACCTCTGACAGGAGGCGGCGCTGCGGGCAGGCTTTCTAAGTGCCTGGGCTTTTGGCCTCGGCGAAAGTCGAAAAAATTATGCGGTCGGAGCTTTCTGCCCCGGCCGGGGAAGGCTCACCGCCGGCGGCTGCCAACCCCTGGCTTGCCCGCTGGATGCCCTTTCGGAGGCTGCTGAAAAAGAACTGTCAGGCGGGCACCTCTCGGAAGAACCGCAGACCAAAACGACCGGTAAAAATTTTGGGCGATCCGACCCGTAGTGCACCTTCGGCGGCAGAGAAAAGCAACAAAAATACCGGTCAGAGAAGGGGAGTTTTGGTCGACTCTGCCAGGTTTTTGCACTAAGTCAGATCCGTAATGCCAGCGGGACTGAGTCGCTTTTGCGTGCCGTGGTCCTGGAGGCCTGCTCGGACAGAGCGGTCCTTCGGGTCCCGCGGGAAGGGGCATTTCATGTTCCTCTGCGGGAGGTGATCCATTTTCTGCGGGAAATGGCGAGCCCCTTCGGCTACAAGAGTGTGTAGGTCCCGCTCAACAGTCTACGTCCTTAACCATCGGGGACTTTGTAGATTTTGCCCAAAATCGCTCTCCGCAGAACAGAGCGTGAGGTCTCCGCGGCGGAGGCCGGAAAAGGTGCGAGGTGAGCGGCATGGTATGACTGGGCTCGTGCCGCTCACTGCTACCCGGAGCGTGGCGCCCTCCGGGTAAAAGGCTAGCCGGGGCGAGTAGGTGGGATGACGGGCGCATAAGCAACGCCGTCCCCGCCGTACAAGGTGCCGGTGGCCTGGCGAACCACCGGCGTAAGGCTAGCCAGGGCGTACCGCGGGGCAGAGGGCGCATAAGCCACGCTCTCTCTCCATCCCACCAGCACAAGCGAAATATTTTCAAAGTGTGGGAGAACCGGCTTCCCGACCGGTGGCACTCTGCCTCTCGCTGCCGCCCTCCTGGAAGCGTCCTCGGTCACTCGGAGTACGGCAGATTTAAGAGCTCCGGAATGGTGAAAAAGAACCGGAGAGAGGGCGACTCCGGCTTCTCTCTGCCGGGCGAGGACCACCGCAGGCGGCGGGGACGTCTGACAGGAGACGGCGCTGCGGGCAGGCTTTAAAAGTGCATGGGGTTTTGGCCTCGGCAAAAGTCGAAAAAATTATGCGGTCGGAGCTTTCTGCCCCGGCCGGGGAAGGCTCACCGCCGGCGGCTGCCAACCCCTGGCTTGCCCGCTGGATGCCCTTTCGGAGGCTTCTGAAAAAGAACTGTCAGGCGGGCACCTCTCGGAAGAACCGCAGACCAAAACGACCGGTAAAAATTTTGGGCGATCCGACCCGTAGTGCACCTTCGGCGGCAGAGAAAAGCAACAAAAATACCGGTCAGAGAAGGGGAGTTTTGGTCGACTCTGCCAGGTTTTTGCACTAAGTCAGATCCGTAATGCCAGCGGGACTGAGTCGCTTTTGCGTGCCGTGGTCCTGGAGGCCTGCTCGGACAGAGCGGTCCTGCGGGTCCCGCGGGAAGGGGCATTTCATGTTCCTCTGCGGGAGGTGATCCATTTTCTGCGGGAAATGGCGAGCCCCTTCGGCTGCAAGAGTGTGTAGGTCCCGCTCAACAGTCTACGTCCTTAACCATCGGGGACTTTGTAGATTTTGCCCAAAATCGCTCTCCGCAGAACAGAGCGGGAGGTCTCCGCGGCGGAGGCCGGAAAAGGTGCGAGGTGAGCGGCATGGTATGACTGGGCTCGTGCCGCTCACTGCTACCCGGAGCGTGGCGCCCTCCGGGTAAAAGGCTAGCCGGGGCGAGTAGGTGGATTGACGGGCGCATAAGCAACGCCGTCCCCGCCGTACAAGGTGCCGGTGGCCTGGCGAACCACCGGCGTAAGGCTAGCCAAGGGCGTACCGAGGGGCAGAGGGCGCATAAGCCACGCCGTCCCCGCTGTACAAGGTGCCGGTGGCCTGGCGAACCACCGGCGTAAGGCTAGCCAAGGGCGTACCGCGGGGCAGAGGGCGCATAAGCCACGCTCTCTCTCCATCCCACCAGAACAAGCGAAAAAATTTCAAAGTGTGGGAGAACCGGCTTCCCGACCGGTGGCACTCTGCCTCTCGCTGCCGCCCTCCTGGAAGCGTCCTCGGTCACTCGGTGTCCGGCAGATTTCAGAGCTCCGGAATGGTGAAAAAGAACCGGTGAGAGGGCGAATCCGGCTTCTCTCTGCCGGGCGAGGACCACCGCAGGCGGCAAGGGACGTCTGCCAGGAGACGGCGCTGCGGGCAGGCTTTAAAAGTGCATGGGGTTTTGGCCTCGGCGAAAGTCGAAAAAATTTTGCGGTCGGAGCTGTCTGCCCCGGCCGGGGAAGGCTCACCGCCGGCGGCTGCCAACCCCTGGCTTGCCCGCTGGATGCCCTTTCGGAGGCTGCTGAAAAAGAACTGTCAGGCGGGCACCTCTCGGAAGAACCGCAGACCAAAACGACCGGTAAAAATTTTGGGCGATCCGACCCTCAGTGCACCTTCGGCGGCAGAGAAAAGCAACAAAAACACCGGTCAAAGAAGGGAGGTTTTGGTCGACTCTGCCTGGTTTTTGCACAAAGTCAGATCCGTAATGCCAGCGGGACTGAGTCGCTTTTGCGTGCCGTGGTCCTGGAGGCCTGCTCGGACAGAGCGGTCCTTCGGGTCCCGCGGGAAGGGGCATTTCATGTTCCTCTGCGGGAGGTGGTCCATTTTCTGCGGGAAATGGCGAGCCCCATCGGCTACAAGAGTGTGTAGGTCCCGCTCAACAGTCTACGTCCTTAACCATCGGGGACTTTGTAGATTTTGGCAGAAATCGCCCCCCGCAGGTCCTAGCGGGAGGTCTCCGCGGCGGAGGCCGGAGAGGGCGCGAGGTGAGCGGCATGGTATGACTGGGTTCGTGCCGCTCACTGGTACCCGGAGCGTGGCGCCCTCCGGGTAAAAGGCTAGCCGGGGCGAGTAGGTGGGTTGACGGGCGCATAAGCCACGCCGTCCCCGCCGTACAAGGTGCCGGTGGCCTGGCGAACCACCGGCGTAAGGCCAGCCAGGGCGGACCGCGGGGCAGAGGGCGCATAAGCCACGCTCTCTCTCCATCCCACCAGAACAAGCGAAAAATTTTCAAAGTGTGGGAGAACCGGCGACCCGACCGGTGGCACTCTGCCTCTCGCTGCCGCCCTCCTGGAAGCGTCCTCGGTCACTCGGTGTCCGGCAGATTTCAGAGCTCCGGAATGGTGAAAAAGAACCGGTGAGAGGGCGAAACCGGCTTCTCTCTGCCGGGCGAGGACCACCGCAGGCGGCAAGGGACGTCTGACAGGAGACGGCGCTGCGGGCAGGCTTTAAAAGTGCATGGGGTTTTGGCCTCGGCGAAAGTCGAAAAAATTTTGCGGTCGGAGCCGTCTGCCCCGGCCGGGGAAGGCTCACCGCCGGCGGCTGCCAACCCCTGGCTTGCCCGCTGGATGGCCTTTCGGAGGCTGCTGAAAAAGAACTGTCAGGCGGGCACCTCTCGGAAGAACCGCAGACCAAAACGACCGGTAAAAATTTTGGGCGATCCGACCCTCAGTGCACCTTCGGCGGCAGAGAAAAGCATCAAAAATACCGGTCAAAGAAGCGAGGTTTTGGTCGACTCTGCCAGGTTTTTGCACAAAGTGTTGGCATCGTGCGGCGTCGCGCTTTGCCGTACCGTATCCCCAATGGAGCGGCGCCCGGCGGGGTAGGCTAGCCATGTGAGGTCGAGGGCGGGAGGACGGGACGTAAGCCAGGCCGTTCTCCACAAGAAATTCCGGACGCGGAGACCCCTTCTCCGCCCTACGGTCCCCAATGGGGTGGCGCCCGGCGGGTGAGGCTAGCCATGGGAGGACGGGACGTAAGCCAGGCCGTTCTCCACAAGAAATTCCGTACGCGGAGACCCCTTCTCCGCCCTACGGTCCCCAATGGGGTGGCGCCCGGCGGGTGAGGCTAGCCATGTGAGGTCGAGGGCGGGAGGACGGGACGTAAGCCAGGCCGTTCTCCACAAGTAAATTCCGGACGCGGAGACCCCTTCTCCGCCCTACGGTCCCCAATGGGGTGGCGCCCGGCGGGTGAGGCTAGCCGTGTGAGGTCGAGGGCGGGAGGACGGGACGTAAGCCAGGCCGTTCTCCACAAGTAAATTCCGGACGCGGAGACCCCTTCTCCGCCCTACGGTCCCCAATGGGGTGGCGCCCGGCGGGTGAGGCTAGCCATGTGAGGTCGAGGGCGGGAGGACGGGACGTAAGCCAGGCCGTTCTCCACAAGTAAATTCCGGACGCGGAGACCCCTTCTCCGCCCTACGGTCCCCAATGGGGTGGCTCCCGGCGGGTGAGGCTAGCCATGTGAGGTCGAGGGCGGGAGGACGGGACGCAAGCCAGGCCGTTCTCCACAAACTCCCAGCGGTAGAGTCTCGGCTCTCCGCTCTTTTGATCGATCTGACACAGCGCGATCCGGCGGGGCAGGGCACTTTGCTCGGTCAGGGGTATTGGCCCCGGCCGGTTTATGGTAAAGCGTTCCTTAGCCTCAGTCTTGGTCGCGCATCAATCCCCCGCTCCCCGTGAGCGGCTGTCGTCCTCTGCCTAAGGTTGTGTAGCGCGGTGCCAGTGTGGTCCTCGCACGGCCCCGCTCCTGCCACAGCGGTAGGACTCTCTGCTTCGGCTGAGGTTTGCTACGAAGCGTATGGAACGGGCGTACTCCACCGTACCGTGGGTGGGGGGCGGCGGCGTTGGCGGCGGCAGCGTCCAGCGCGGAGCTCCGGCTCCCGCGGCAGCGCCTCGCCTAGTGTCCCTCGGGCAAGTCCAATCGCCCCCCGCCCGGTCGGAGAGCGCAGACACACCTCTGTGTACACGGTTTATTTCCGCAGCACGAAAAGGGACGGCTCCCGCCTGCTCCTCGCGGCGGCGACGAGGCTTAGACCCACCGTGGCGTATCCGCGGTAGGTATGCTCGTCGGTCGGAGGAGCGGTTGCGGTCGAGTGGTCCCCAGTGTACCCTGTTAGCGCTGCCCGCCTACGCCTGAAGAGCTGCGGACCGAGAAAAAGGTTCGCTCCGCTGCTGACGGCGAAGCGCGCGGCACGCCGCGGAAGAGGAGAGGGAGCGGTCGCCCCCGGGGCGGCTCCCCTCCGAGTCCGGCAGAAGCAGAGATTGTAGCGGAGGGGGGGGTTTCTAAATTCCCCGGGCGTGTTATCCCCAGCGGTAGCCTTTGAACTCTTCAACCGCAAGCACGATCGCACGTTCACAGCACCCGTCACTAGGAGCCGGGCCAGAGGCGGGCGGCAGACGAAACCGACATGAGCGCTTAAGGGTATTGCACCCCCGGCGCCCAGACCCTGGAAATTGAGTCTGCCCCCAAAGCCCACCCGCGTCCTCCTTGGCGCTCCCGGAGTACATGGTCGTAGATGGGCCATCGGTCGCTAATGCCAAACTGCGTCCCAGGGGTGCGTCCCCTCTGACCAACGGCAGACCCATCCCTCTCGCCAATCCGCGGATCCCCGCCAGGTCCCGAACAGGGCTCGTCCTTTAGCGTTTCAAATGCGCCCTCCCCGCCATACGAGGGGTTGAGGACCGTAGCCTTCCCTTACGAGAGGCACCAGGGGTGCGCCTGCTCGAGGGCCCGGCCGTGGGCGTAACGCTTGGGCCGCCCGGGGGAGTCGGTAGACCATGGGAGACCAACACTCGCACACGAACGTTGCCCGTGCTTTTGTGGAAGAGAGCTTCTTGCGAGGTTGTCGCTGCGGTGGCGCCCGGACAAACCCTATCCCTAAAACTTCTGGGGAATTGGCGTCTAAGCCTGCACCCTGCACGGTATCCCTGCACCCACGAAGGGGGCCGTGGAAGGCTTGGGGTCGCGCCGGCGAAACCGACCGGATGCCCGGGGTACTGAACCCCCGGGGTCCCACCCTGGAAATTGAGCCGTCCGACCCCGCCACGTCTTCCTAGTGCTCTCCTTGGCTCCCCCGCCTGTGGGCATCGTTAGGGGCTGCGGTCATCAGCGCCGGCTAAGCTTCGGCAACACGGCCGACCCACCCCTTCGGCGCCTGGGGGTGCCTGGTCCCAGTCCGGGCCGTTCCGTAGGGGCGGCTATCCCTTACATGAGGGACTCGGTGCGTCCGCTCGGGCTGCGGGGCTCCGGCTCCGACAGCCGGGGAGCTGGTTTTGACCGCGGGCCTCCACGGGAACCGGCAGGGACCGGACTAGGCGTCAAGCCGAAAATAACCCCGGCACCCTCTGCTTCCAAAGCGAGGGGACCTTTGGCCGAGCGGGGGCACCGGAAGCCGAACCGACCCCAACCCCTCTTCCTACCCCAGGGCTGGGCTGACCAATCCCCTGATCGGGTCTAAAATGGAAGAAGGGGATTCGAGGGAAGGGGCTGGCGGAAGGCAGTTGCCCGACGGAGTAGGCGAAGGCCAGGCCGTTTCCGAGTCCCGAGCAGAGGAGGGCGAACTCGGCTCTTCATCGACCGACGGCGAGGCGAGGGCGGTGGCTGCCGCGGGGAAGACTCCATTGCTCGTCAGCGCGCTAGGAGCGGGGCCGACTGGCTGCTCGGGGTATGGCATCCCCGGGGGCCCACCCTGGAAATCTTCGCTCCTCAGCCGCTGCAGGTTATAAGGTCCCGCCGCGCGTAAGCGCTCAACTCTCCGACCCACGGATGTCGAGCCCATGGTGAGCCGGCCGTTTCGTACGGGGAAAAGGGGTCCTCTGGCCCCACATCGATCGAGGGGGTTTAGATCCGCGGAGGCACGCACCGCGAGGCGAATCGCTGCTTTTCCCCAAGAGGTTAACCTTCAAACCACCGAGTAGGTTCGGGGCAGGGCCGACAGTCTGCACTGGGGTATTGCATCCCTGGTGGGGCGACCCTGGAAATCTCTGCCCCTTTCCACTCTTTCGGTTGGGCCTCTCGTCGGGGCGAGCGTAAGTCGGCAAGCAGACGTGGGAAGAGGCTTCTTACCGGTGACACTCCCTTCGTGAGAGAGGCAGGTACTCGCCCCGGACCCCGGTCCAAATCTGCGCGGGCCGGACGGCCTCGGCCCTAGCCGAAGGCCGCTCCCGCGAAGCCAGGGAGCCGAAAAAATAACCCCGACACCCTCCGCGACCTCGCGTGCTTCCAAAGCGAGGGGAAACTTTGGCCGAGCGGGGCACCCGAAGCCGAACCGACCCCAACCCCTCTTCTTACCCCAGGGCTGGGCTGACCAATCCCCTGATCGGGTCTAAAATGGAAGAAGGGGATTCGAGGGAAGGGGCTGGCGGAAGGCAGTTGCCCGACGGAGTAGGCGAAGGCCAGGCCGTTTCCAAATCCCGAGCCAGAGGAGGGCGAACGACGTTCTTCATCGACCGACGGCGAGGCTAGGGCGAGGGCGGTGGCTGCCGCGGGGAAGACTCCATTGCTTGCCAGCGTGCTAGGAGCGGGGCCGACAGGCTGCTCGGGGTATGGCATCCCCGGGGGCCCACCCTGGAAATCTTCGCTCCTCAGCCGCTGCAGGTTATAAGGTCCCGCCGCGCGTAAGCGCTCAACTCCCCGACCCACGGACGTCGAGCCCATGGTGAGCTGACAGTTTCGTACGGGGAAAAGGGGTCCTCTGGCCCCACATCGATCGAGGGGGTTTAGATCCGCGGAGGCACGCACCGCGAGGCGAATCGCTGCTTTTCCCCAAGAGGTTAACCTTC
>NW_027285019.1:230000-257500 GCF_040894005.1 Engystomops pustulosus | reverse complement strand
GGAGAGAGCAGTGTGCCTCCGTCATTGGCGAGAGCCAGCAGGCCCGCGGGCAGCACACAAAGCATAAAGTCATGGATCATTGGGCAAGGGCGGCGAGTGATGCAGAGCATACATAGAGTGCCGTGCAGTGGCAGACATAAGCCGCGTAGAACGTAGGCGCGGAGCAGAGGCCGGAGGATGTCAGAGAGTGTGGCCGGCGAGGGGTGCACCTCTGCGGGCATGCCTCCGACGTCTAGCCCCCGTTGGTCACGGGGGTTCAGCCAAGCACGCGCCGCCGGCCCCGCAGAGCTGGTTCTCGCCTGGAGTGCGAGCCTTGCCCCGTGCATGGACTTCCGAAGTGATGACGTCAGCGGGAGCAGCCGCTCGGCCGTATCCGGCGGCATGTCACTGTTCCCCGGCCAGACTTGGCGGCAAGTCCCGGGGACGAACAAGCCCATGGAAGTAGGGGCTCAGCGGGAGCAGCCAGTTGGCCTATCCGGCCACATGTCACTGTCCCCCGGCCAGACTTGGCGGCAAGTCCCGGGGAGGAACAAGCCCATGGAAGTAGGAGCTCCGACTTCCAAAGTGATGACGTCAGCGGGAGCAGCCGCTCGGCCGTATCCGGCGGCATGTCACTGTTCCCCGGCCAGACTTGGCGGCAAGTCCCGGGGACGAACAAGCCCATGGAAGTAGGGGCTCAGCGGGAGCAGCCAGTTGGCCTATCCGGCCACATGTCACTGTCCCCCGGCCAGACTTGGCGGCAAGTCCCGGGGAGGAACAAGCCCATGGAAGTAGGAGCTCCGACTTCCAAAGTGATGACGTCAGCGGGAGCAGCCGCTCGGCCGTATCCGGCGGCATGTCACTGTTCCCCGGCCAGACTTGGCGGCAAGTCCCGGGGACGAACAAGCCCATGGAAGTAGGGGCTCAGCGGGAGCAGCCAGTTGGCCTATCCGGCCACATGTCACTGTCCCCCGGCCAGACTTGGCGGCAAGTCCCGGGGAGGAACAAGCCCATGGAAGTAGGAGCTCCTACTTCCAAAGTGATGACGTCAGCGGGAGCAGCCGCTCGGCCGTATCCGGAAGCATGTCACTGTTCCCCGGCCAGACTTGGCGGCAAGTCCCGGGGACGAACAAGCCCATGGAAGTAGGGGCTCAGCGGGAGCAGCCAGTTGGCCTATCCGGCCACATGTCACTGTCCCCCGGCCAGACTTGGCGGCAAGTCCCGGGGAGGAACAAGCCCATGGAAGTAGGAGCTCCTACTTCCAAAGCGATGACGTCAGCGGGAGCAGCCGCTCGGCCGTATCCGGCCGCATGTCACTGTTCCCCGGCCAGACTTGGCTGTAGGTCCCGGAGAGGAATAATGCCCATGGAAGTAAGAGCTCCTACCTCCAAAGGGGCAAGTCAGCGGGAGAAGCCACTTGGCCTATCCGGCCACATGTCACTGTCCCCCGGCCAAGCTTGGCTGTAGGTCCCGGGGAGGAATAATGCCCATGGAAGTAGGAGCTCCTACTTCCAAAGGGGCAAGTCAGCGGAAGAAGCCACTAGTTCTATCCGGCCAAGAGTCACTGTTCCCCGGCCTTACTTGGCAGTAGGTCCCGGGGAGGAATAATGCCCATGGAAGTAGGAGCTCCTACTTCCAAAGGGGCAAGTCAGCGGGAGAAGCCACTTGGCCTATCCGGCCAAGAGTCACTGTTCCCCGGCCACTCTTGGCAGTAGGTCCCGGGGAGGAATAATGCCCATGGAAGTAGGAGCTCCTACTTCCAAAGGGGCAAGTCAGCGGGAGAAGCCACTTGGCCTATCCGGCCAAGACACACTGTTCCCCGGCCACACTTGGCAATAGGTCCCGGGGAGGAATAATGCCCATGGAAGTAGGAGCTCCTACTTCCAAAGGGGCAAGTCAGCGGGAGAAGCCACTAGTTCTATCCGGCCAAGAGTCACTGTTCCCCGGCTACACTTGGCAGTAGGTCCCGGGGAGGAATAATGCCCATGGAAGTAGGAGCTACTACCTCCAAAGGGTGAAGACACTTGGCTCTAAGTCCCCGAGAGGTATACTGCCCATGGGAGTAAGAGCTCCTACTTCCAAAGGGGCAAGTCAGCGGGAGAAGCCACTTGGCCTACCCGGCCAAGAGTCACTGTTCCCCGGCCACACTTGGCAGTAGGTCCCGGGGAGGAATAATGCCCATGGAAGTAGGAGCTCCTACTTCCAAAGGGGCAAGTCAGCGGGAGAAGCCACTTGGCCTACCCGGCCAAGAGTCACTGTTCCCCGGCCACACTTGGCAGTAGGTCCTGGGGAGGAATAATGCCCATGGAAGTAGGAGCTCCTACTTCCAAAGGGGCAAGTCAGCGGGAGAAGCCACTTGGCCTATCCGGCCACATGTCACTGTCCCCCGGCCACACTTGGCTGTAGGTCCCGGGGAGGAATAATGCCCATGGAAGTAGGAGCTCCTACTTCCAAAGGGGCAAGTCAGCGGAAGAAGCCACTAGTTCTATCCGGCCAAGAGTCACTGTTCCCCGGCCTTACTTGGCAGTAGGTCCCGGGGAGGAATAATGCCCATGGAAGTAGGAGCTCCTACTTCCAAAGGGGCAAGTCAGCGGGAGAAGCCACTTGGCCTATCCGGCCAAGAGTCACTGTTCCCCGGCCACACTTGGCAATAGGTCCCGGGGTGGAATAATGCCCATGGAAGTAGGAGCTCCTACTTCCAAAGGGGCAAGTCAGCGGGAGCAGCCACTTGGCCTATCCGGCCAAGTGTCACTGTTCCCCGGCCACACTTGGCTGTAGGTCCCGGAGAGGAATAATGCCCATGGAAGTAAGAGCTCCTACCTCCAAAGGGTGAAGACACTTGGCTCTAAGTCCCCGAGAGGTATACTGCCCATGGAAGTGAGAGCTCCTACTTCCAAAGGGGCAAGTCAGCGGGAGAAGCCACTTGGCCTATCCGGCCAAGAGTCACTGTCCCCCGGCCACACTTGGCAGTAGGTCCCGGGGAGGAATAATGCCCATGGAAGTAAGAGCTCCTACTTCCAAAGGGGCAAGTCAGCGGGAGAAGCCACTTGGCCTATCCGGCCACATGTCACTGTCCCCCGGCCACACTTGGCAGTAGGTCCCGGGGAGGAATAATGCCCATGGAAGTAAGAGCTCCTACTTCCAAAGGGGCAAGTCAGCGGGAGCAGCCACTTGGCCTATCCGGCCAAGAGTCACTGTTCCCCGGCCACACTTGGCAGTAGGTCCCGGGGAGGAATAATGCCCATGGAAGTAGGAGCTCCTACTTCCAAAGGGGCAAGTCAGCGGAAGAAGCCACTAGTTCTATCCGGCCAAGAGTCACTGTTCCCCGGCCTTACTTGGCAGTAGGTCCCGGGGAGGAATAATGCCCATGGAAGTAGGAGCTCCTACTTCCAAAGGGGCAAGTCAGCGGGAGAAGCCACTTGGCCTATCCGGCCAAGAGTCACTGTTCCCCGGCCACTCTTGGCAGTAGGTCCCGGGGAGGAATAATGCCCATGGAAGTAGGAGCTCCTACTTCCAAAGGGGCAAGTCAGCGGGAGAAGCCACTAGTTCTATCCGGCCAAGAGTCACTGTTCCCCGGCTACACTTGGCAGTAGGTCCCGGGGAGGAATAATGCCCATGGAAGTAGGAGCTACTACCTCCAAAGGGTGAAGACACTTGGCTCTAAGTCCCCGAGAGGTATACTGCCCATGGGAGTAAGAGCTCCTACTTCCAAAGGGGCAAGTCAGCGGGAGAAGCCACTTGGCCTACACGGCCAAGAGTCACTGTTCCCCGGCCACACTTGGCAGTAGGTCCCGGGGAGGAATAATGCCCATGGAAGTAGGAGCTCCTACTTCCAAAGGGGCAAGTCAGCGGGAGAAGCCACTTGGCCTACCCGGCCAAGAGTCACTGTTCCCCGGCCACACTTGGCAGTAGGTCCCGGGGAGGAATAATGCCCATGGAAGTAGGAGCTCCTACTTCCAAAGGGGCAAGTCAGCGGGAGAAGCCACTTGGCCTATCCGGCCACATGTCACTGTCCCCCGGCCACACTTGGCTGTAGGTCCCGGGGTGGAATAATGCCCATGGAAGTAGGAGCTCCTACTTCCAAAGGGGCAAGTCAGCGGGAGCAGCCACTTGGCCTATCCGGCCAAGTGTCACTGTTCCCCGGCCACACTTGGCTGTAGGTCCCGGAGAGGAATAATGCCCATGGAAGTAAGAGCTCCTACCTCCAAAGGGTGAAGACACTTGGCTCTAAGTCCCCGAGAGGTATACTGCCCATGGAAGTGAGAGCTCCTACTTCCAAAGGGGCAAGTCAGCGGGAGAAGCCACTTGGCCTATCCGGCCAAGAGTCACTGTTCCCCGGCCACACTTGGCAGTAGGTCCCGGGGAGGAATAATGCCCATGGAAGTAAGAGCTCCTACTTCCATAGGGGCAAGTCAGCGGAAGAAGCCACTTGGCCTATCCGGCCAAGAGTCACTGTTCCCCGGCCACACTTGGCAGTAGGTCCCGGGGAGGAATAATGCCCATGGAAGTAGGAGCTCCTACTTCCAAAGGGGCAAGTCAGCGGGAGAAGCCACTTGGCCTATCCGGCCACATGTCACTGTCCCCCGGCCACTCTTGGCAGTAGGTCCCGGGGAGGAATAATGCCCATGGAAGTAGGAGCTCCTACTTCCAAAGGGGCATGTCAGCGGGAGAAGCCACTTGGCCTATCCGGCCACATGTCACTGTCCCCCGGCCACTCTTGGCAGTAGGTCCCGGGGAGGAATAATGCCCATGGAAGTAGGAGCTCCTACTTCCAAAGGGGCAAGTCAGCGGGAGAAGCCACTTGGCCTACCCAGGCAAGAGTCACTGTTCCCCGGCCACACTTGGCAGTAGGTCCCGGGGAGGAATAATGACCATGGAAGTAAGAGCTCCTACTTCCAAAGGGGCAAGTCAGCGGGAGAAGCCACTTGGCCTATCCGGCCAAGAGTCACTGTTCCCCGGCCACACTTGGCAGTAGGTCCCGGGGAGGAATAATGCCCGTGGAAGTAAGAGCTCCTACTTCCATAGGGGCAAGTCAGCGGGAGAAGCCACTTGGCCTATCCGGCCAAGAGTCACTGTTCCCCGGCTACACTTGGCAGTAGGTCCCGGGGAGGAATAATGACCATGGAAGTAAGAGCTCCTACTTCCAAAGGGGCAAGTCAGCGGGAGAAGCCACTTGGCCTATCCGGCCAAGAGTCACTGTTCCCCGGCCACACTTGGCAGTAGGTCCCGGGGAGGAATAATGCCCATGGAAGTAGGAGCTCCTACTTCCAAAGGGGCAAGTCAGCGGGAGAAGCCACTTGGCCTATCCGGCCACATGTCACTGTCCCCCGGCCACACTTGGCTGTAGGTCCCGGGGTGGAATAATGCCCATGGAAGTAGGAGCTCCTACTTCCAAAGGGGCAAGTCAGCGGGAGCAGCCACTTGGCCTACCCGGCCAAGTGTCACTGTTCCCCGGCCACACTTGGCTGTAGGTCCCGGAGAGGAATAATGCCCATGGAAGTAAGAGCTCCTACCTCCAAAGGGTGAAGACACTTGGCTCTAAGTCCCCGAGAGGTATACTGCCCATGGAAGTGAGAGCTCCTACTTCCAAAGGGGCAAGTCAGCGGGAGAAGCCACTTGGCCTATCCGGCCAAGAGTCACTGTTCCCCGGCCACACTTGGCAGTAGGTCCCGGGGAGGAATAATGCCCATGGAAGTAGGAGCTCCTACTTCCAAAGGGGCAAGTCAGCGGGAGAAGCCACTTGGCCTAACCGGCCAAGAGTCACTGTTCCCCGGCCACACTTGGCAGTAGGTCCCGGGGAGGAATAATGACCATGGAAGTAAGAGCTCCTACTTCCAAAGGGGCAAGTCAGCGGGAGAAGCCACTTGTCCTATCCGGCCAAGAGTCACTGTTCCCCGGCCACACTTGGCAGTAGGTCCCGGGGAGGAATAATGCCCGTGGAAGTAAGAGCTCCTACTTCCATAGGGGCAAGTCAGCGGGAGAAGCCACTTGGCCTATCCGGCCAAGAGTCACTGTTCCCCGGCTACACTTGGCAGTAGGTCCCTGGGAGGAATAATGACCATGGAAGTAAGAGCTCCTACTTCCAAAGGGGCAAGTCAGCGGGAGAAGCCACTTCGCCTACCCGGCCAAGTGTCACTGTCCCCCGGCCAGACTTGGCGGCAAGTCCCGGGGAGGAATAATGCCCATGGAAGTAGGAGCTACTACCTCCAAAGGGGCAAGTCAGCGGGAGAAGCCACTTGGCCTATCCGGCCAAGAGTCACTGTTCCCCGGCCACACTTGGCAGTAGGTCCTGGGGAGGAATAATGCCCATGGAAGTAGGAGCTCCTACTTCCAAAGGGGCAAGTCAGCGGGAGAAGCCACTAGTTCTATCCGGCCAAGAGTCACTGTTCCCCGGCCACACTTGGCAGTAGGTCCCGGGGAGGAATAATGCCCATGGAAGTAGGAGCTACTACCTCCAAAGGGTGAAGACACTTGGCTCTAAGTCCCCGAGAGGTATACTGCCCATGGGAGTAAGAGCTCCTACTTCCAAAGGGGCAAGTCAGCGGGAGAAGCCACTTGGCCTATCCGGCCAAGAGTCACTGTTCCCCGGCCACACTTGGCAGTAGGTCCCGGGGAGGAATAATGCCCATGGAAGTAGGAGCTACTACCTCCAAAGGGTGAAGACACTTGGCTCTAAGTCCCCGAGAGGTATAGTGCCCATGGAAGTAAGAGCTCCTACTTCCAAAGGGGCAAGTCAGCGGGAGAAGCCACTTGGCCTATCCGGCCAAGAGTCACTGTTCCCCGGCCACACTTGGCAGTAGGTCCCGGGGAGGAATAATGCCCATGGAAGTAAGAGCTCCTACTTCCAAAGGGGCAAGTCAGCAGGAGAAGCCACTTGGCCTACCCGGCCAAGAGTCACTGTTCCCCGGCCACACTTGGCTGTAGGTCCCGGGGAGGAATAATGCCCATGGAAGAAAGAGCTCCTACTTCCAAAGGGGCAAGTCAGCGGGAGAAACCACTTGGCCTATCCGGCCAAGAGTCACTGTTCCCCGGCCACACTTGGCAGTAGGTCCCGGGGAGGAATAATGCCCATGGAAGTAGGAGCTCCTACTTCCAAAGGGTCAAGTCAGCGGGAGAAGCCACTAGTTCTATCCGGCCAAGAGTCACTGTTCCCCGGCCACACTTGGCAGTAGGTCCCGGGGAGGAATAATGCCCATGGAAGTAAGAGCTCCTACTTCCAAAGGGGCAAGTCAGCGGGAGAAGCCACTTGGCCTATCCGGCCACATGTCACTGTCCCCCGGCCACACTTGGCAGTAGGTCCCGGGGAGGAATAATGCCCATGGAAGTAAGAGCTCCTACTTCCAAAGGGGCAAGTCAGCGGGAGCAGCCACTTGGCCTATCCGGCCAAGAGTCACTGTTCCCCGGCCACACTTGGCAGTAGGTCCCGGGGAGGAATAATGCCCATGGAAGTAGGAGCTCCTACTTCCAAAGGGGCAAGTCAGCGGGAGCAGCCACTTGGCCTATCCGTCCAAGAGTCACTGTTCCCCGGCCACACTTGGCTGTAGGTCCCGGGGAGGAATAATGCCCATGGAAGTAAGAGCTCCTACTTCCAAAGGGGCAAGTCAGCGGGAGAAGCCACTTGGCCTATCCGGCCACATGTCACTGTCCCCCGGCCACACTTGGCAGTAGGTCCCGGGGAGGAATAATGCCCATGGAAGTAGGAGCTACTACCTCCAAAGGGTGAAGACACTTGGCTCTAAGTCCCCGAGAGGTATAGTGCCCATGGAAGTAAGAGCTCCTACTTCCAAAGGGGCAAGTCAGCGGGAGAAGCCACTTGGCCTACCCGGCCAAGAGTCACTGTTCCCCGGCCACACTTGGCAGTAGGTCCCGGGGAGGAATAATGCCCATGGAAGTAAGAGCTCCTACTTCCAAAGGGGCAAGTCAGCGGGAGAAGCCACTTCGCCTACCCGGCCAAGTGTCACTGTCCCCCGGCCAGACTTGGCTGCAAGTCCCGGGGAGGAATAATGCCCATGGAAGTAGGAGCTACTACCTCCAAAGGGGCAAGTCAGCGGGAGAAGCCACTTGGCCTATCCGGCCAAGAGTCACTGTTCCCCGGCCACACTTGGCAGTATGTCCCGGGGAGGAATAATGCCCATGGAAGTAGGAGCTACTGCCTCCAAAGGGTGAAGACACTTGGCTCTAAGTCCCCGAGAGGTATACTGCCCATGGAAGTAAGAGCTCCTACTTCCAAAGGGGCAAGTCAGCGGGAGAAGCCACTTGGCCTATCCGGCCAAGAGTCACTGTTCCCCGGCCACACTTGGCAGGAGGTCCCGGGGAGGAATAATGCCCATGGAAGTAGGAGCTCCTACTTCCAAAGGGTCAAGTCAGCGGGAGAAGCCACTTGGCCTATCCGGCCAAGAGTCACTGTTCCCCGTCCACACTTGGCAGTAGGTCCCGGGGAGGAATAATGCCCATGGAAGTAGGAGCTACTACCTCCAAAGGGTGAAGACACTTGGCTCTAAGTCCCCGAGAGGTATACTGCCCATGGAAGTAAGAGCTCCTACTTCCAAAGGGGCAAGTCAGCGGGAGAAGCCACTTGGCCTATCCGGCCAAGAGTCACTGTTCCCCGGCCACACTTGGCAGGAGGTCCCGGGGAGGAATAATGCCCATGGAAGTAGGAGCTCCTACTACCAAAGGGTCAAGTCAGCGGGAGAAGCCACTTGGCCTATCCGGCCAAGAGTCACTGTTCCCCGGCCACACTTGGCAGTAGGTCCCGGGGAGGAATAATGCCCATGGAAGTAGGAGCTCCTACTTCCAACGGGCAAGTAAGCGGGAGAAGCCACTTGGCCTATCCGGCCAAGAGTCACTGTTCCCCGGCCACACTTGGCAGTAGGTCCCGGGGAGGAATAATGCCCATGGAAGTAGGAGCTCCTACTTCCAAAGGGGCAAGTCAGCGGGAGAAGCCACTTGGCCTATCCGGCCAAGAGTCACTGTTCCCCGGCCACACTTGGCAGGAGGTCCCGGGGAGGAATAATGCCCATGGAAGTAGGAGCTCCTACTTCCAAAGGGTCAAGTCAGCGGGAGAAGCCACTTGGCCTATCCGGCCAAGAGTCACTGTTCCCCGGCCACACTTGGCAGTAGGTCCCGGGGAGGAATAATGCCCATGGAAGTAGGAGCTACTACCTCCAAAGGGTGAAGACACTTGGCTCTAAGTCCCCGAGAGGTATACTGCCCATGGAAGTAAGAGCTCCTACTTCCATAGGGGCAAGTCAGCGGGAGAAGCAACTTGGCCTATCCGGCCAAGAGTCACTGTTCCCCGGCCACACTTGGCAGTAGGTCCCGGGGAGGAATAATGCCCATGGAAGTAGGAGCTCCTACTTCAAAAGGGGCAAGTCAGCGGGAGAAGCCACTTGGGCTATCCGGCCACATGTCACTGTCCCCCGGCCACACTTGGCAGTAGGTCCCGGGGAGGAATAATGCCCATGGAAGTAGAAGCTCCTACTTCCAAAGGGGCAAGTCAGCGGGAGAAGCCACTTGGCCTACCCGGCCAAGAGTCACTGTTCCCCGGCCACACTTGGCGGCAAGTCCCGGGGAGGAATAATGCCCATGGAAGTAGGAGCTACTACCTCCAAAGGGTGAAGACACTTGGCTCTAAGTCCCCGAGAGGTATAATGCCCATGGAAGTAAGAGCTCCTACTTCCAAAGGGGCAAGTCAGCGGGAGAAGCCACTTGGCCTACCCGGCAAAGAGTAACTGTTCCCCGGCCACACTTGGAAGTAGGTCCCGGGGAGGAATAATGACCATGGAAGTAAGAGCTCCTACTTCCAAAGGGGCAAGTCAGCGGGAGAAGCCACTTGGCCTACCCGGCCAAGAGTCACTGTTCCCCGGCCACACTTGGCAGTAGGTCCCGGGGAGGAATAATGCCCATGGAAGTAAGAGCTCCTACTTCCATAGGGGCAAGTCAGCGGGAGAAGCCACTTGGCCTATCCGGCCAAGAGTCACTGTTCCCCGGCCACACTTGGCAGTAGGTCCCGGGGAGGAATAATGACCATGGAAGTAAGAGCTCCTACTTCCAAAGGGGCAAGTCAGCGGGAGAAGCCACTTGGCCTATCCGGCCACATGTCACTGTCCCCCGGCCACACTTGGCAGTAGGTCCCGGGGAGGAATAATGCCCATGGAAGTAGGAGCTCCTACTTCCAAAGGGGCAAGTCAGCGGGAGAAGCCACTTCGCCTACCCGGCCAAGTGTCACTGTCCCCCGGCCAGACTTGGCGGCAAGTCCCGGGGAGGAATAATGCCCATGGAAGTAGGAGCTCACTTGGCTCTAAGTCTTCGAGAGGTATAATGCCCATGGAAGTAAGAGCTCCTACTTCCAAAGGGGCAAGTCAGCGGGAGAAGCCACTTCGCCTACCCGGCCAAGTGTCACTGTCCCCCGGCCAGACTTGGCGGCATGTCCCGGGGAGGAATAATGCCCATGGAAGTAGGAGCTCCTACTTCCAAAGGGGCAAGTCAGCGGGAGAAGCCACTTCGCCTACCCGGCCAAGTGTCACTGTCCCCCGGCCAGACTTGGCGGCAAGTCCCGGGGAGGAATAATGCCCATGGAAGTAGGAGCTCCTACTTCCAAAGGGGCAAGTCAGCGGGAGAAGCCACTTCGCCTACCCGGCCAAGTGTCACTGTCCCCCGGCCAGACTTGGCGGCAAGTCCCGGGGAGGAATAATGCCCATGGAAGTAGGAGCTCACTTGGCTCTAAGTCTTCGAGAGGTATAATGCCCATGGAAGTAAGAGCTCCTACTTCCAAAGGGGCAAGTCAGCGGGAGAAGCCACTTCGCCTACCCGGCCAAGTGTCACTGTCCCCCGGCCAGACTTGGCGGCAAGTCCCGGGGAGGAATAATGCCCATGGAAGTAGGAGCTCCTACTTCCAAAGGGGCAAGTCAGCGGGAGAAGCCACTTCGCCTACCCGGCCAAGTGTCACTGTCCCCCGGCCAGACTTGGCGGCAAGTCCCGGGGAGGAATAATGCCCATGGAAGTAGGAGCTCCTACTTCCAAAGGGGCAAGTCAGCGGGAGAAGCCACTTCGCCTACCCGGCCAAGTGTCACTGTCCCCCGGCCAGACTTGGCGGCAAGTCCCGGGGAGGAATAATGCCCATGGAAGTAGGAGCTCACTTGGCTCTAAGTCTTCGAGAGGTATAATGCCCATGGAAGTAAGAGCTCCTACTTCCAAAGGGGCAAGTCAGCGGGAGAAGCCACTTCGCCTACCCGGCCAAGTGTCACTGTCCCCCGGCCAGACTTGGCGGCAAGTCCCGGGGAGGAATAATGCCCCATGGAGCTCGGGCAGACTAGAAGTAACCTCGTCTGCCCGCTGGAGGGCGCCCTTCCCGGAGCGGAGGGGACCCCCTTGGCCACAAAGTGCAAGCCGAGTTTGGAGCTCGAAACCCGGCCACGCTTGGTCGTAGGTCCCGGTGAGGAACATGGCCATGGAAGTCGGAGCTCAAACCTCCAAATTGACCTCAGCGGGAGCACTTGCTGAGGCTGCCCGGGCATGGGTTACTGTTCCCCGGGCACACTTGGTCGTAGGTCCAAGTGTGGAACGTGTCCATGGAAGTTGAAGTGAAGAGAACCGCGAAAGGGAGTTTTTGCGCGAAGCCGCGGCCGAGGAGGGCTCACCGATCCCGGCGTGATTTCTGCCAGGCCCGGTACCCAAACCGAACTCCGCATGGTGGCTGGATCCGCGACCCTGGAACCCTGGGCCGGGAGCCTAGGGGCGAGAGGGGCCCCATGGAGCTCGGGCAGACTAGAAGTACCCTCGTCTGCCCGCTGGAGGGCGCCCTTCCCGGAGCGGAGGGGACCCCCCAAGCGACCAAGTGCAAGCCGAGTTTGGAGCTCGAAACCCGGCCACACTTGGTAGTATGTCCCGGTGAGGAACATGCCCATGGAAGTAAGAGCTCAGCGGGAGCAGCCACTCAGGCTACCCGGGAATGTGTCACTGTCCCCCGGCCAAGACTTGGCGGCAAGTCCCGGGGAGGAATAGTTCCCATGGAAGTAGCTCAGCGGGAGCAGCCACTCAGGCTACCCGGGAATGTGTCACTGTCCCCCGGCCAGACTTGGCGGCAGGTCCCGGGGAGGAATAGTGCTCATGGAAGTAGCTCAGCGGGAGCAGCTGCTGAGGCTACCCGGGAATGTGTCACTGTCCCTGGGCCACACTTGGTCGTTGGTTCCTGATGAGGAACATGCCCATGGAAGTAAGAGTTCAGCGGGAGCAGCCGCTCAGGGCTACCCGGGAATGTGTCACTGTCCCCCGGCCAGACTTGGCGGCAGGTCCCGGGGAGGAATAGTGCCCATGGAAGTCGGAGCTCCAGCCTCCAAGTTGACCTCAGCGGGAGCAGCCGCTGAGGCTACCCGGGCATGGGTGACTGTTCCCCGGCCACACTTGGTCGGAGGTCCCGGTGTGGAACATGCCCATGGAAGTTGAAGGGAAGAGAACCGCGAAAGGGAGTTTGGAGGCTGAGCCGCGGCCGAGGAGGTCTCACCGATCCCGGCGTGATTCCAGCCAGGCCCGGTACCCTATACCGAACTCGACAGGGTGGCTGTATCCGGGACCCTGGAACCCTGGGCGGGGAGCCTAGGGGCGAGAGGGGCCCCATGGAGCTCGGGCAGACTAGAAGTACCCTCGTCTGCCCGCTGGAGGGCGCCCTTCCCGGAGCGGAGGGGACCCCCCAAGCGACCAAGTGCAAGCCGAGTTTGGAGCTCGAAACCCGGCCACACTTGGTAGTTGGTCCCGGTGAGGAACATGCCCATGGAAGTAAGAGCTCAGCGGGAGCAGCCACTCAGGCTACCCGGCAATGTGTCACTGTCCCCCGGCCAAGACTTGGCGGCAAGTCCCGGGGAGGAATAGTGCCCATGGAAGTAGCTCAGCGGGAGCAGCTGCTGAGGCTACCCGGGAATGTGTCACTGTCCCCCGGCCAGACTTGGCGGCAGGTCCCGGGGAGGAATAGTGCTCATGGAAGTAGCTCAGCGGGAGCAGCTGCTGAGGCTACCCGGGAATGTGTCACTGTCCCTGGGCAACACTTGGTCGTTGGTTCCTGATGAGGAACATGCCCATGGAAGTAAGAGTTCAGCGGGAGAAGCCGCTCAAGCTACCCGGGAATGTGTCACTGTCCCCCGGCCAGACTTGGCGGCAGGTCCCGGGGAGGAACAGTGCCCATGGAAGTCGGAGCTCCAACCTCCAAGTTGACCTCAGCGGGAGCACTTGCTGAGGCTACCCGGGCATGGGCGACTGTTCCCCGGCCACACTTGGTCGGAGGTCCCGGTGTGGAACATGCCCATGGAAGTTGAAGGGAAGAGAACCGCGAAAGGGAGTTTGGAGGCTGAGCCGCGGCCGAGGAGGTCTCACCGATCCCGGCGTGATTCCAGCCAGGCCCGGTACCCTATACCGAACTCGGCAGGGTGGCTGTATCCGGGACCCTGGAACCCTGGGCGGGGAGCCTAGGGGCGAGAGGGGCCCCATGGAGCTCGGGCAGACTAGAAGTACCCTCGTCTGCCCGCTGGAGGGCGCCCTTCCCGGAGCGGAGGGGACCCCCAAGCGACCAAGTGCAAGCCGAGTTTGGAGCTCGAAACCCGGCCACACTTGGTAGTATGTCCCGGTGAGGAACATGCCCATGGAAGTAAGAGCTCAGCGGGAGCAGCCACTCAGGCTACCCGGCAATGTGTCACTGTCCCCCGGCCAAGACTTGGCGGCAAGTCCCGGGGAGGAATAGTGCCCATGGAAGTAGCTCAGCGGGAGCAGCCGCTCAGGCTACCCGGGAATGTGTCACTGTCCCCCGGCCAGACTTGGCGGCAGGTCCCGGGGAGGAATAGTGCTCATGGAAGTAGCTCAGCGGGAGCAGCTGCTGAAGATACCCGGGAATGTGTCACTGTCCCTGGGCCACACTTGGTCGTTGGTTCCTGATGAGGAACATGCCCATGGAAGTAAGAGTTCAGCGGGAGAAGCCGCTCAGGCTACCCGGGAATGTGTCACTGTCCCCCGGCCAGACTTGGCGGCAGGTCCCGGGGAGGAATAGTGCCCATGGAAGTCGGAGCTCCAACCTCCAAGTTGACCTCAGCGGGAGCACTTGCTGAGGCTACCCGGGCATGGGCGACTGTTCCCCGGCCACACTTGGTCGGAGGTCCCGGTGTGGAACATGCCCATGGAAGTTGAAGGGAAGAGAACCGCGAAAGGGAGTTTGGAGGCTGAGCCGCGGCCGAGGAGGTCTCACCGATCCCGGCGTGATTCCAGCCAGGCCCGGTACCCTATACCGAACTCGGCAGGGTGGCTGTATCCGGGACCCTGGAACCCTGGGCGGGGAGCCTAGGGGCGAGAGGGGCCCCATGGAGCTCGGGCAGACTAGAAGTACCCTCGTCTGCCCGCTGGAGGGCGCCCTTCCCGGAGCGGAGGGGACCCCCAAGCGACCAAGTGCAAGCCGAGTTTGGAGCTCGAAACCCGGCCACACTTGGTAGTATGTCCCGGTGAGGAACATGCCCATGGAAGTAAGAGCTCAGCGGGAGCAGCCACTCAGGCTACCCGGCAATGTGTCACTGTCCCCCGGCCAAGACTTGGCGGCAAGTCCCGGGGAGGAATAGTGCCCATGGAAGTAGCTCAGCGGGAGCAGCCGCTCAGGCTACCCGGGAATGTGTCACTGTCCCCCGGCCAGACTTGGCGGCAGGTCCCGGGGAGGAATAGTGCTCATGGAAGTAGCTCAGCGGGAGCAGCTGCTGAAGATACCCGGGAATGTGTCACTGTCCCTGGGCCACACTTGGTCGTTGGTTCCTGATGAGGAACATGCCCATGGAAGTAAGAGTTCAGCGGGAGAAGCCGCTCAGGCTACCCGGGAATGTGTCACTGTCCCCCGGCCAGACTTGGCGGCAGGTCCCGGGGAGGAATAGTGCCCATGGAAGTCGGAGCTCCAACCTCCAAGTTGACCTCAGCGGGAGCACTTGCTGAGGCTACCCGGGCATGGGCGACTGTTCCCCGGCCACACTTGGTCGGAGGTCCCGGTGTGGAACATGCCCATGGAAGTTGAAGGGAAGAGAACCGCGAAAGGGAGTTTGGAGGCTGAGCCGCGGCCGAGGAGGTCTCACCGATCCCGGCGTGATTCCAGCCAGGCCCGGTACCCTATACCGAACTCGACAGGGTGGCTGTATCCGGGACCCTGGAACCCTGGGCGGGGAGCCTAGGGGCGAGAGGGGCCCCATGGAGCTCGGGCAGACTAGAAGTACCCTCGTCTGCCCGCTGGAGGGCGCCCTTCCCGGAGCGGAGGGGACCCCCCAAGCGACCAAGTGCAAGCCGAGTTTGGAGCTCGAAACCCGGCCACACTTGGTAGTATGTCCCGGTGAGGAACATGCCCATGGAAGTAAGAGCTCAGCGGGAGCAGCCACTCAGGCTACCCGGGAATGTGTCACTGTCCCCCGGCCAAGACTTGGCGGCAAGTCCCGGGGAGGAATAGTGCCCATGGAAGTAGCTCAGCGGGAGCAGCCACTCAGGCTACCCGGGAATGTGTCACTGTCCCCCGGCCAAGACTTGGCGGCAAGTCCCGGGGAGGAATAGTGCTCATGGAAGTAGCTCAGCGGGAGCAGCTGCTGAGGCTACCCGGGAATGTGTCACTGTCCCTGGGCCACACTTGGTCGTTGGTTCCTGATGAGGAACATGCCCATGGAAGTAAGAGTTCAGCGGGAGAAGCCGCTCAAGCTACCCGGGAATGTGTCACTGTCCCCCGGCCAGACTTGGCGGCAGGTCCCGGGGAGGAACAGTGCCCATGGAAGTCGGAGCTCCAACCTCCAAGTTGACCTCAGCGGGAGCACTTGCTGAGGCTACCCGGGCATGGGCGACTGTTCCCCGGCCACACTTGGTCGGAGGTCCCGGTGTGGAACATGCCCATGGAAGTTGAAGGGAAGAGAACCGCGAAAGGGAGTTTGGAGGCTGAGCCGCGGCCGAGGAGGTCTCACCGATCCCGGCGTGATTCCAGCCAGGCCCGGTACCCTATACCGAACTCGACAGGGTGGCTGTATCCGGGACCCTGGAACCCTGGGCGGGGAGCCTAGGGGCGAGAGGGGCCCCATGGAGCTCGGGCAGACTAGAAGTACCCTCGTCTGCCCGCTGGAGGGCGCCCTTCCCGGAGCGGAGGGGACCCCCCAAGCGACCAAGTGCAAGCCGAGTTTGGAGCTCGAAACCCGGCCACACTTGGTAGTATGTCCCGGTGAGGAACATGCCCATGGAAGTAAGAGCTCAGCGGGAGCAGCCACTCAGGCTACCCGGGAATGTGTCACTGTCCCCCGGCCAAGACTTGGCGGCAAGTCCCGGGGAGGAATAGTGCCCATGGAAGTAGCTCAGCGGGAGCAGCCACTCAGGCTACCCGGGAATGTGTCACTGTCCCCCGGCCAAGACTTGGCGGCAAGTCCCGGGGAGGAATAGTGCTCATGGAAGTAGCTCAGCGGGAGCAGCTGCTGAGGCTACCCGGGAATGTGTCACTGTCCCTGGGCCACACTTGGTCGTTGGTTCCTGATGAGGAACATGCCCATGGAAGTAAGAGTTCAGCGGGAGAAGCCGCTCAAGCTACCCGGGAATGTGTCACTGTCCCCCGGCCAGACTTGGCGGCAGGTCCCGGGGAGGAACAGTGCCCATGGAAGTCGGAGCTCCAACCTCCAAGTTGACCTCAGCGGGAGCACTTGCTGAGGCTACCCGGGCATGGGCGACTGTTCCCCGGCCACACTTGGTCGGAGGTCCCGGTGTGGAACATGCCCATGGAAGTTGAAGGGAAGAGAACCGCGAAAGGGAGTTTGGAGGCTGAGCCGCGGCCGAGGAGGTCTCACCGATCCCGGCGTGATTCCAGCCAGGCCCGGTACCCTATACCGAACTCGACAGGGTGGCTGTATCCGGGACCCTGGAACCCTGGGCGGGGAGCCTAGGGGCGAGAGGGGCCCCATGGAGCTCGGGCAGACTAGAAGTACCCTCGTCTGCCCGCTGGAGGGCGCCCTTCCCGGAGCGGAGGGGACCCCCCAAGCGACCAAGTGCAAGCCGAGTTTGGAGCTCGAAACCCGGCCACACTTGGTAGTATGTCCCGGTGAGGAACATGCCCATGGAAGTAAGAGCTCAGCGGGAGCAGCCACTCAGGCTACCCGGGAATGTGTCACTGTCCCCCGGCCAAGACTTGGCGGCAAGTCCCGGGGAGGAATAGTGCCCATGGAAGTAGCTCAGCGGGAGCAGCCACTCAGGCTACCCGGGAATGTGTCACTGTCCCCCGGCCAAGACTTGGCGGCAAGTCCCGGGGAGGAATAGTGCTCATGGAAGTAGCTCAGCGGGAGCAGCTGCTGAGGCTACCCGGGAATGTGTCACTGTCCCTGGGCCACACTTGGTCGTTGGTTCCTGATGAGGAACATGCCCATGGAAGTAAGAGTTCAGCGGGAGAAGCCGCTCAAGCTACCCGGGAATGTGTCACTGTCCCCCGGCCAGACTTGGCGGCAGGTCCCGGGGAGGAATAGTGCCCATGGAAGTCGGAGCTCCAACCTCCAAGTTGACCTCAGCGGGAGCACTTGCTGAGGCTACCCGGGCATGGGCGACTGTTCCCCGGCCACACTTGGTCGGAGGTCCCGGTGTGGAACATGCCCATGGAAGTTGAAGGGAAGAGAACCGCGAAAGGGAGTTTGGAGGCTGAGCCGCGGCCGAGGAGGTCTCACCGATCCCGGCGTGATTCCAGCCAGGCCCGGTACCCTATACCGAACTCGACAGGGTGGCTGTATCCGGGACCCTGGAACCCTGGGCGGGGAGCCTAGGGGCGAGAGGGGCCCCATGGAGCTCGGGCAGACTAGAAGTACCCTCGTCTGCCCGCTGGAGGGCGCCCTTCCCGGAGCGGAGGGGACCCCCCAAGCGACCAAGTGCAAGCCGAGTTTGGAGCTCGAAACCCGGCCACACTTGGTAGTATGTCCCGGTGAGGAACATGCCCATGGAAGTAAGAGCTCAGCGGGAGCAGCCACTCAGGCTACCCGGGAATGTGTCACTGTCCCCCGGCCAAGACTTGGCGGCAAGTCCCGGGGAGGAATAGTGCCCATGGAAGTAGCTCAGCGGGAGCAGCCACTCAGGCTACCCGGGAATGTGTCACTGTCCCCCGGCCAAGACTTGGCGGCAAGTCCCGGGGAGGAATAGTGCCCATGGAAGTAGCTCAGCGGGAGCAGCCACTCAGGCTACCCGGGAATGTGTCACTGTCCCTCGGCCACACTTGGTCGTAGGTCCCGGTGAGGAACATGCCCATGGAAGTCGGAGCTCCAACCTCCAACCGGGTGAAGCCTCCGAGAGCTAGCCGGGAATAGGGCGCCAATCCCGGCTACCGCCCTCCATTCTTGCCCCGGTCGAAAGACCTACGTCCTCGCACCAGCACAAGCGCAAAAATTTTCTAAGTGTGGGAGAACCGAGGACCCGCCCGGTGGCACTCTGCCTCTCGCTGCCGCCCTCCTGGAAGCGTCCTCGGTCACTGTGTGTGCGGCAGATATCAGAGCTCCGGAAAGGTGAAAAAGAACCGGTAAGAGGGCGAATCCGGCAGCTCCCTGCCGGGCGAGGACCACCGCGAGCGGCGGGGACGTCAGACGGGAGACGCGCGGCGGACCTTCCGTCGGAGTGCCTGGGATTTTGACCTCGGAGAAGTTCGAAAAAATTATGCGGTCGGAGCTGTCTGCCTTGGCCGGGGAAGGCTCACCGCCGGCGGCTGCCAACCCCTGGCTTGCCCGCTGGATGCCCTTTCGGAGGCTGCTGAAAAAGAACTGTCAGGCGGGCACCTCTCGGAAGAACCGCAGACCAAAACGACCGGTAAAAATTTTGGGCGATCCGACACGTAGTGCACCTTCGGCGGCAGAGAAAAGCAGCAAAAATACCGGTCAGAGAAGGGGAGTTTTGGTCGACTCTGCCAGGTTTTTGCACTAAGTCAGATCCGTAATGCCAGCGGGACTGAGTCGCTTTTGCGTGCCGTGGTCCTGGAGGCCTGCTCGGACAGAGCGGTCCTTCGGGTCCCGCGGGAAGGGGCATTTCATGTTCCTCTGCGGGAGGTGATCCATTTTCTGCGGGAAATGGCGAGCCCCTTCGGCTACAAGAGTGTGTAGGTCCCGCTCAACAGTCTACGTCCTTAACCATCGGGGACTTTGTAGATTTTGCCCAAAATCGCTCTCCGCAGAACAGAGCGTGAGGTCTCCGCGGCGGAGGCCGGAAAAGGTGCGAGGTGAGCGGCATGGTATGACTGGGCTCGTGCCGCTCACTGCTACCCGGAGCGTGGCGCCCTCCGGGTAAAAAGCTAGCCGGGGCGAGTAGGTGGGTTGACGGGCGCATAAGCAACGCCGTCCCCGCCGTACAAGGTGCCGGTGGCCTGGCGAACCACCGGCGTAAGGCTAGCCAGGGCGTACCGCGGGGCAGAGGGCGCATAAGCCACGCTCTCTCTCCATCCCACCAGCACAAGCGAAAAATTTTCAAAGTGTGGGAGAACCGGCTTCCCGACCGGTGGCACTCTGCCTCTCTCTGCCGCCCTCCTGGAAGCGTCCTCGGTCACTCGGAGTACGGCAGATTTAAGAGCTCCGGAATGGTGAAAAAGAACCGGAGAGAGGGCGACTCCGGCTTCTCTCTGCCGGGCGAGGACCACCGCAGGCGGCGGGGACCTCTGACAGGAGGCGGCGCTGCGGGCAGGCTTTCTAAGTGCCTGGGCTTTTGGCCTCGGCGAAAGTCGAAAAAATTATGCGGTCGGAGCTTTCTGCCCCGGCCGGGGAAGGCTCACCGCCGGCGGCTGCCAACCCCTGGCTTGCCCGCTGGATGCCCTTTCGGAGGCTGCTGAAAAAGAACTGTCAGGCGGGCACCTCTCGGAAGAACCGCAGACCAAAACGACCGGTAAAAATTTTGGGCGATCCGACCCGTAGTGCACCTTCGGCGGCAGAGAAAAGCAACAAAAATACCGGTCAGAGAAGGGGAGTTTTGGTCGACTCTGCCAGGTTTTTGCACTAAGTCAGATCCGTAATGCCAGCGGGACTGAGTCGCTTTTGCGTGCCGTGGTCCTGGAGGCCTGCTCGGACAGAGCGGTCCTTCGGGTCCCGCGGGAAGGGGCATTTCATGTTCCTCTGCGGGAGGTGATCCATTTTCTGCGGGAAATGGCGAGCCCCTTCGGCTACAAGAGTGTGTAGGTCCCGCTCAACAGTCTACGTCCTTAACCATCGGGGACTTTGTAGATTTTGCCCAAAATCGCTCTCCGCAGAACAGAGCGTGAGGTCTCCGCGGCGGAGGCCGGAAAAGGTGCGAGGTGAGCGGCATGGTATGACTGGGCTCGTGCCGCTCACTGCTACCCGGAGCGTGGCGCCCTCCGGGTAAAAGGCTAGCCGGGGCGAGTAGGTGGGATGACGGGCGCATAAGCAACGCCGTCCCCGCCGTACAAGGTGCCGGTGGCCTGGCGAACCACCGGCGTAAGGCTAGCCAGGGCGTACCGCGGGGCAGAGGGCGCATAAGCCACGCTCTCTCTCCATCCCACCAGCACAAGCGAAATATTTTCAAAGTGTGGGAGAACCGGCTTCCCGACCGGTGGCACTCTGCCTCTCGCTGCCGCCCTCCTGGAAGCGTCCTCGGTCACTCGGAGTACGGCAGATTTAAGAGCTCCGGAATGGTGAAAAAGAACCGGAGAGAGGGCGACTCCGGCTTCTCTCTGCCGGGCGAGGACCACCGCAGGCGGCGGGGACGTCTGACAGGAGACGGCGCTGCGGGCAGGCTTTAAAAGTGCATGGGGTTTTGGCCTCGGCAAAAGTCGAAAAAATTATGCGGTCGGAGCTTTCTGCCCCGGCCGGGGAAGGCTCACCGCCGGCGGCTGCCAACCCCTGGCTTGCCCGCTGGATGCCCTTTCGGAGGCTTCTGAAAAAGAACTGTCAGGCGGGCACCTCTCGGAAGAACCGCAGACCAAAACGACCGGTAAAAATTTTGGGCGATCCGACCCGTAGTGCACCTTCGGCGGCAGAGAAAAGCAACAAAAATACCGGTCAGAGAAGGGGAGTTTTGGTCGACTCTGCCAGGTTTTTGCACTAAGTCAGATCCGTAATGCCAGCGGGACTGAGTCGCTTTTGCGTGCCGTGGTCCTGGAGGCCTGCTCGGACAGAGCGGTCCTGCGGGTCCCGCGGGAAGGGGCATTTCATGTTCCTCTGCGGGAGGTGATCCATTTTCTGCGGGAAATGGCGAGCCCCTTCGGCTGCAAGAGTGTGTAGGTCCCGCTCAACAGTCTACGTCCTTAACCATCGGGGACTTTGTAGATTTTGCCCAAAATCGCTCTCCGCAGAACAGAGCGGGAGGTCTCCGCGGCGGAGGCCGGAAAAGGTGCGAGGTGAGCGGCATGGTATGACTGGGCTCGTGCCGCTCACTGCTACCCGGAGCGTGGCGCCCTCCGGGTAAAAGGCTAGCCGGGGCGAGTAGGTGGATTGACGGGCGCATAAGCAACGCCGTCCCCGCCGTACAAGGTGCCGGTGGCCTGGCGAACCACCGGCGTAAGGCTAGCCAAGGGCGTACCGAGGGGCAGAGGGCGCATAAGCCACGCCGTCCCCGCTGTACAAGGTGCCGGTGGCCTGGCGAACCACCGGCGTAAGGCTAGCCAAGGGCGTACCGCGGGGCAGAGGGCGCATAAGCCACGCTCTCTCTCCATCCCACCAGAACAAGCGAAAAAATTTCAAAGTGTGGGAGAACCGGCTTCCCGACCGGTGGCACTCTGCCTCTCGCTGCCGCCCTCCTGGAAGCGTCCTCGGTCACTCGGTGTCCGGCAGATTTCAGAGCTCCGGAATGGTGAAAAAGAACCGGTGAGAGGGCGAATCCGGCTTCTCTCTGCCGGGCGAGGACCACCGCAGGCGGCAAGGGACGTCTGCCAGGAGACGGCGCTGCGGGCAGGCTTTAAAAGTGCATGGGGTTTTGGCCTCGGCGAAAGTCGAAAAAATTTTGCGGTCGGAGCTGTCTGCCCCGGCCGGGGAAGGCTCACCGCCGGCGGCTGCCAACCCCTGGCTTGCCCGCTGGATGCCCTTTCGGAGGCTGCTGAAAAAGAACTGTCAGGCGGGCACCTCTCGGAAGAACCGCAGACCAAAACGACCGGTAAAAATTTTGGGCGATCCGACCCTCAGTGCACCTTCGGCGGCAGAGAAAAGCAACAAAAACACCGGTCAAAGAAGGGAGGTTTTGGTCGACTCTGCCTGGTTTTTGCACAAAGTCAGATCCGTAATGCCAGCGGGACTGAGTCGCTTTTGCGTGCCGTGGTCCTGGAGGCCTGCTCGGACAGAGCGGTCCTTCGGGTCCCGCGGGAAGGGGCATTTCATGTTCCTCTGCGGGAGGTGGTCCATTTTCTGCGGGAAATGGCGAGCCCCATCGGCTACAAGAGTGTGTAGGTCCCGCTCAACAGTCTACGTCCTTAACCATCGGGGACTTTGTAGATTTTGGCAGAAATCGCCCCCCGCAGGTCCTAGCGGGAGGTCTCCGCGGCGGAGGCCGGAGAGGGCGCGAGGTGAGCGGCATGGTATGACTGGGTTCGTGCCGCTCACTGGTACCCGGAGCGTGGCGCCCTCCGGGTAAAAGGCTAGCCGGGGCGAGTAGGTGGGTTGACGGGCGCATAAGCCACGCCGTCCCCGCCGTACAAGGTGCCGGTGGCCTGGCGAACCACCGGCGTAAGGCCAGCCAGGGCGGACCGCGGGGCAGAGGGCGCATAAGCCACGCTCTCTCTCCATCCCACCAGAACAAGCGAAAAATTTTCAAAGTGTGGGAGAACCGGCGACCCGACCGGTGGCACTCTGCCTCTCGCTGCCGCCCTCCTGGAAGCGTCCTCGGTCACTCGGTGTCCGGCAGATTTCAGAGCTCCGGAATGGTGAAAAAGAACCGGTGAGAGGGCGAAACCGGCTTCTCTCTGCCGGGCGAGGACCACCGCAGGCGGCAAGGGACGTCTGACAGGAGACGGCGCTGCGGGCAGGCTTTAAAAGTGCATGGGGTTTTGGCCTCGGCGAAAGTCGAAAAAATTTTGCGGTCGGAGCCGTCTGCCCCGGCCGGGGAAGGCTCACCGCCGGCGGCTGCCAACCCCTGGCTTGCCCGCTGGATGGCCTTTCGGAGGCTGCTGAAAAAGAACTGTCAGGCGGGCACCTCTCGGAAGAACCGCAGACCAAAACGACCGGTAAAAATTTTGGGCGATCCGACCCTCAGTGCACCTTCGGCGGCAGAGAAAAGCATCAAAAATACCGGTCAAAGAAGCGAGGTTTTGGTCGACTCTGCCAGGTTTTTGCACAAAGTGTTGGCATCGTGCGGCGTCGCGCTTTGCCGTACCGTATCCCCAATGGAGCGGCGCCCGGCGGGGTAGGCTAGCCATGTGAGGTCGAGGGCGGGAGGACGGGACGTAAGCCAGGCCGTTCTCCACAAGAAATTCCGGACGCGGAGACCCCTTCTCCGCCCTACGGTCCCCAATGGGGTGGCGCCCGGCGGGTGAGGCTAGCCATGGGAGGACGGGACGTAAGCCAGGCCGTTCTCCACAAGAAATTCCGTACGCGGAGACCCCTTCTCCGCCCTACGGTCCCCAATGGGGTGGCGCCCGGCGGGTGAGGCTAGCCATGTGAGGTCGAGGGCGGGAGGACGGGACGTAAGCCAGGCCGTTCTCCACAAGTAAATTCCGGACGCGGAGACCCCTTCTCCGCCCTACGGTCCCCAATGGGGTGGCGCCCGGCGGGTGAGGCTAGCCGTGTGAGGTCGAGGGCGGGAGGACGGGACGTAAGCCAGGCCGTTCTCCACAAGTAAATTCCGGACGCGGAGACCCCTTCTCCGCCCTACGGTCCCCAATGGGGTGGCGCCCGGCGGGTGAGGCTAGCCATGTGAGGTCGAGGGCGGGAGGACGGGACGTAAGCCAGGCCGTTCTCCACAAGTAAATTCCGGACGCGGAGACCCCTTCTCCGCCCTACGGTCCCCAATGGGGTGGCGCCCGGCGGGTGAGGCTAGCCATGTGAGGTCGAGGGCGGGAGGACGGGACGTAAGCCAGGCCGTTCTCCACAAGTAAATTCCGGACGCGGAGACCCCTTCTCCGCCCTACGGTCCCCAATGGGGTGGCTCCCGGCGGGTGAGGCTAGCCATGTGAGGTCGAGGGCGGGAGGACGGGACGCAAGCCAGGCCGTTCTCCACAAACTCCCAGCGGTAGAGTCTCGGCTCTCCGCTCTTTTGATCGATCTGACACAGCGCGATCCGGCGGGGCAGGGCACTTTGCTCGGTCAGGGGTATTGGCCCCGGCCGGTTTATGGTAAAGCGTTCCTTAGCCTCAGTCTTGGTCGCGCATCAATCCCCCGCTCCCCGTGAGCGGCTGTCGTCCTCTGCCTAAGGTTGTGTAGCGCGGTGCCAGTGTGGTCCTCGCACGGCCCCGCTCCTGCCACAGCGGTAGGACTCTCTGCTTCGGCTGAGGTTTGCTACGAAGCGTATGGAACGGGCGTACTCCACCGTACCGTGGGTGGGGGGCGGCGGCGGCGGCGGCAGCGTCCAGCGCGGAGCTCCGGCTCCCGCGGCAGCGCCTCGCCTAGTGTCCCTCGGGCAAGTCCAATCGCCCCCCGCCCGGTCGGAGAGCGCAGACACACCTCTGTGTCCACGGTTTATTTCCGCAGCACGAAAAGGGACGGCTCCCGCCTGCTCCTCGCGGCGGCGACGAGGCTTAGACCCACCGTGGCGTATCCGCGGTAGGTATGCTCGTCGGTCGGAGGAGCGGTTGCGGTCGAGTGGTCCCCAGTGTACCCTGTTAGCGCTGCCCGCCTACGCCTGAAGAGCTGCGGACCGAGAAAAAGGTTCGCTCCGCTGCTGACGGCGAAGCGCGCGGCACGCCGCGGAAGAGGAGAGGGAGCGGTCGCCCCCGGGGCGGCTCCCCTCCGAGTCCGGCAGAAGCAGAGATTGTAGCGGAGGGGGGGGTTTCTAAATTCCCCGGGCGTGTTATCCCCAGCGGTAGCCTTTGAACTCTTCAACCGCAAGCACGATCGCACGTTCACAGCACCCGTCACTAGGAGCCGGGCCAGAGGCGGGCGGCAGACGAAACCGACATGAGCGCTTAAGGGTATTGCACCCCCGGCGCCCAGACCCTGGAAATTGAGTCTGCCCCCAAAGCCCACCCGCGTCCTCCTTGGCGCTCCCGGAGTACATGGTCGTAGATGGGCCATCGGTCGCTAATGCCAAACTGCGTCCCAGGGGTGCGTCCCCTCTGACCAACGGCAGACCCATCCCTCTCGCCAATCCGCGGATCCCCGCCAGGTCCCGAACAGGGCTCGTCCTTTAGCGTTTCAAATGCGCCCTCCCCGCCATACGAGGGGTTGAGGACCGTAGCCTTCCCTTACGAGAGGCACCAGGGGTGCGCCTGCTCGAGGGCCCGGCCGTGGGCGTAACGCTTGGGCCGCCCGGGGGAGTCGGTAGACCATGGGAGACCAACACTCGCACACGAACGTTGCCCGTGCTTTTGTGGAAGAGAGCTTCTTGCGAGGTTGTCGCTGCGGTGGCGCCCGGACAAACCCTATCCCTAAAACTTCTGGGGAATTGGCGTCTAAGCCTGCACCCTGCTCGGTATCCCTGCACCCACGAAGGGGGCCGTGGAAGGCTTGGGGTCGCGCCGGCGAAACCGACCGGATGCCCGGGGTACTGAACCCCCGGGGTCCCACCCTGGAAATTGAGCCGTCCGACCCCGCCACGTCTTCCTAGTGCTCTCCTTGGCTCCCCCGCCTGTGGGCATCGTTAGGGGCTGCGGTCATCAGCGCCGGCTAAGCTTCGGCAACACGGCCGACCCACCCCTTCGGCGCCTGGGGGTGCCTGGTCCCAGTCCGGGCCGTTCCGTAGGGGCGGCTATCCCTTACATGAGGGACTCGGTGCGTCCGCTCGGGCTGCGGGGCTCCGGCTCCGACAGCCGGGGAGCTGGTTTTGACCGCGGGCCTCCACGGGAACCGGCAGGGACCGGACTAGGCGTCAAGCCGAAAATAACCCCGGCACCCTCTGCTTCCAAAGCGAGGGGACCTTTGGCCGAGCGGGGGCACCGGAAGCCGAACCGACCCCAACCCCTCTTCCTACCCCAGGGCTGGGCTGACCAATCCCCTGATCGGGTCTAAAATGGAAGAAGGGGATTCGAGGGAAGGGGCTGGCGGAAGGCAGTTGCCCGACGGAGTAGGCGAAGGCCAGGCCGTTTCCGAGTCCCGAGCAGAGGAGGGCGAACTCGGCTCTTCATCGACCGACGGCGAGGCGAGGGCGGTGGCTGCCGCGGGGAAGACTCCATTGCTCGTCAGCGCGCTAGGAGCGGGGCCGACTGGCTGCTCGGGGTATGGCATCCCCGGGGGCCCACCCTGGAAATCTTCGCTCCTCAGCCGCTGCAGGTTATAAGGTCCCGCCGCGCGTAAGCGCTCAACTCTCCGACCCACGGATGTCGAGCCCATGGTGAGCCGGCCGTTTCGTACGGGGAAAAGGGGTCCTCTGGCCCCACATCGATCGAGGGGGTTTAGATCCGCGGAGGCACGCACCGCGAGGCGAATCGCTGCTTTTCCCCAAGAGGTTAACCTTCAAACCACCGAGTAGGTTCGGGGCAGGGCCGACAGTCTGCACTGGGGTATTGCATCCCTGGTGGGGCGACCCTGGAAATCTCTGCCCCTTTCCACTCTTTCGGTTGGGCCTCTCGTCGGGGCGAGCGTAAGTCGGCAAGCAGACGTGGGAAGAGGCTTCTTACCGGTGACACTCCCTTCGTGAGAGAGGCAGGTACTCGCCCCGGACCCCGGTCCAAATCTGCGCGGGCCGGACGGCCTCGGCCCTAGCCGAAGGCCGCTCCCGCGAAGCCAGGGAGCCGAAAAAAAAACCCCGACACCCTCCGCGACCTCGCGTGCTTCCAAAGCGAGGGGAAACTTTGGCCGAGCGGGGCACCCGAAGCCGAACCGACCCCAACCCCTCTTCTTACCCCAGGGCTGGGCTGACCAATCCCCTGATCGGGTCTAAAATGGAAGAAGGGGATTCGAGGGAAGGGGCTGGCGGAAGGCAGTTGCCCGACGGAGTAGGCGAAGGCCAGGCCGTTTCCAAATCCCGAGCCAGAGGAGGGCGAACGACGTTCTTCATCGACCGACGGCGAGGCTAGGGCGAGGGCGGTGGCTGCCGCGGGGAAGACTCCATTGCTTGCCAGCGTGCTAGGAGCGGGGCCGACAGGCTGCTCGGGGTATGGCATCCCCGGGGGCCCACCCTGGAAATCTTCGCTCCTCAGCCGCTGCAGGTTATAAGGTCCCGCCGCGCGTAAGCGCTCAACTCCCCGACCCACGGACGTCGAGCCCATGGTGAGCTGACAGTTTCGTACGGGGAAAAGGGGTCCTCTGGCCCCACATCGATCGAGGGGGTTTAGATCCGCGGAGGCACGCACCGCGAGGCGAATCGCTGCTTTTCCCCAAGAGGTTAACCTTCAAACCACCGAGTAGGTTCGGGGCAGGGCCGACTGTCTGCACTGGGGTATTGCATCCCTGGTGGGGCGACCCTGGAAATCTCTGCCCCTTTCCACTCTTTCGGTTGGGCCT
>NW_027285019.1:195000-220000 GCF_040894005.1 Engystomops pustulosus | reverse complement strand
GGCGCGCGTGTGCCGGCATGCCCCGAGAGCGAGAGCCGGAGAGAGCAGTGTGCCTCCGTCATTGGCGAGAGCCAGCAGGCCCGCGGGCAGCGGACAAAGCATAAAGTCATGGATCATTGGGCAAGGGCGGCGAGTGATGCAGAGCATACATAGAGTGCCGTGCAGTGGCAGACATAAGCCGCGTAGAACGTAGGCGCGGAGCAGAAGTGGCCGGAGGATGTCAGAGAGTGTGGCCGGCGAGGGGTGCACCTCTGCGGGCATGCCTCCGACGTCTAGCCCCCGTTGGTCACGGGGGTTCAGCCAAGCACGCGCCGCTGGCCCCGCAGAGCTGGTTCTCGCCTGGAGTGCGAGCCTTGCCCCGTGCATGGACTTCCGAAGTGATGACGTCAGCGGGAGCAGCCGCTCGGCCGTATCCGGCCGCCTGTCACTGTTCCCCGGCCAGACTTGGCGGCAAGTCCCGGGGACGAACAAGCCCATGGAAGTAGGAGCTCAGCGGGAGCAGCCACTTGGCCTATGCGGCCACATGTCACTGTCCCCCGGTAGGACTTGGCGGCAGGTCCCGGGGAGGAACGAGCCCATGGAAGTAGGAGCTCCGACTTCCAAAGTGATGACGTCAGCGGGAGCAGCCGCTCGGCCGTATCCGGCGGCATGTCACTGTTCCCCGGCCAGACTTGGCGGCAAGTCCCGGGGACGAACAAGCCCATGGAAGTAGGGGCTCAGCGGGAGCAGCCAGTTGGCCTATCCGGCCACATGTCACTGTCCCCCGGCCAGACTTGGCGGCAAGTCCCGGGGAGGAACAAGCCCATGGAAGTAGGAGCTCCGACTTCCAAAGTGATGACGTCAGCGGGAGCAGCCGCTCGGCCGTATCCGGCGGCATGTCACTGTTCCCCGGCCAGACTTGGCGGCAAGTCCCGGGGACGAACAAGCCCATGGAAGTAGGGGCTCAGCGGGAGCAGCCAGTTGGCCTATCCGGCCACATGTCACTGTCCCCCGGCCAGACTTGGCGGCAAGTCCCGGGGAGGAACAAGCCCATGGAAGTAGGAGCTCCGACTTCCAAAGTGATGACGTCAGCGGGAGCAGCCGCTCGGCCGTATCCGGCGGCATGTCACTGTTCCCCGGCCAGACTTGGCGGCAAGTCCCGGGGACGAACAAGCCCATGGAAGTAGGGGCTCAGCGGGAGCAGCCAGTTGGCCTATCCGGCCACATGTCACTGTCCCCCGGCCAGACTTGGCGGCAAGTCCCGGGGAGGAACAAGCCCATGGAAGTAGGAGCTCCTACTTCCAAAGCGATGACGTCAGCGGGAGCAGCCGCTCGGCCGTATCCGGCGGCATGTCACTGTTCCCCGGCCAGACTTGGCGGCAAGTCCCGGGGGACGAACAAGCCCATGGAAGTAGGGGCTCAGCGGGAGCAGCCAGTTGGCCTATCCGGCCACATGTCACTGTCCCCCATCCAGACTTGGCGGCAAGTCCCGGGGAGGAACAAGCCCATGGAAGTAGGAGCTCCTACTTCCAAAGCGATGACGTCAGCGGGAGAAGCCGCTCGGCCTATCCGGCCACATGTCACTGTCCCCCGGCCACACTTGGCTATAGGTCCCGGGGAGGAATAATGCCCATGGAAGTAGGAGCTCCTACTTCCAAAGGGGCAAGTCAGCGGGAGCAGCCACTTGGCCTATCCGGCCAAGTTTCACTGTTCCCCGGCCACACTTGGCTGTAGGTCCCGGAGAGGAATAATGCCCATGGAAGTAAGAGCTCCTACCTCCAAAGGGGCAAGTCAGCGGGAGAAGCCACTTGGCCTATCCGGCCACATGTCACTGTCCCCCGGCCAAGCTTGGCTGTAGGTCCCGGGGAGGAATAATGCCCATGGAAGTAGGAGCTCCTACTTCCAAAGGGGCAAGTCAGCGGAAGAAGCCACTAGTTCTATCCGGCCAAGAGTCACTGTTCCCCGGCCTAACTTGGCAGTAGGTCCCGGGGAGGAATAATGCCCATGGAAGTAGGAGCTCCTACTTCCAAAGGGGCAAGTCAGCGGGAGAAGCCACTTGGCCTATCCGGCCAAGAGTCACTGTTCCCCGGCCACTCTTGGCAGTAGGTCCCGGGGAGGAATAATGCCCATGGAAGTAGGAGCTCCTACTTCCAAAGGGGCAAGTCAGCGGGAGAAGCCACTAGTTCTATCCGGCCAAGAGTCACTGTTCCCCGGCTACACTTGGCAGTAGGTCCCGGGGAGGAATAATGCCCATGGAAGTAGGAGCTACTACCTCCAAAGGGTGAAGACACTTGGCTCTAAGTCCCCGAGAGGTATACTGCCCATGGGAGTAAGAGCTCCTACTTCCAAAGGGGCAAGTCAGCGGGAGAAGCCACTTGGCCTACCCGGCCAAGAGTCACTGTTCCCCGGCCACACTTGGCAGTAGGTCCCGGGGAGGAATAATGCCCATGGAAGTAGGAGCTCCTACTTCCAAAGGGGCAAGTCAGCGGGAGAAGCCACTTGGCCTACCCGGCCAAGAGTCACTGTTCCCCGGCCACACTTGGCAGTAGGTCCCGGGGAGGAATAATGCCCATGGAAGTAGGAGCTCCTACTTCCAAAGGGGCAAGTCAGCGGGAGAAGCCACTTGGCCTATCCGGCCACATGTCACTGTCCCCCGGCCACACTTGGCTGTAGGTCCCGGGGAGGAATAATGCCCATGGAAGTAGGAGCTCCTACTTCCAAAGGGGCAAGTCAGCGGAAGAAGCCACTAGTTCTATCCGGCCAAGAGTCACTGTTCCCCGGCCTTACTTGGCAGTAGGTCCCGGGGAGGAATAATGCCCATGGAAGTAGGAGCTCCTACTTCCAAAGGGGCAAGTCAGCGGGAGAAGCCACTTGGCCTATCCGGCCAAGAGTCACTGTTCCCCGGCCACACTTGGCAATAGGTCCCGGGGAGGAATAATGCCCATGGAAGTAGGAGCTCCTACTTCCAAAGGGGCAAGTCAGCGGGAGAAGCCACTAGTTCTATCCGGCCAAGAGTCACTGTTCCCCGGCTACACTTGGCAGTAGGTCCCGGGGAGGAATAATGCCCATGGAAGTAGGAGCTACTACCTCCAAAGGGTGAAGACACTTGGCTCTAAGTCCCCGAGAGGTATACTGCCCATGGGAGTAAGAGCTCCTACTTCCAAAGGGGCAAGTCAGCGGGAGAAGCCACTTGGCCTACCCGGCCAAGAGTCACTGTTCCCCGGCCACACTTGGCAGTAGGTCCCGGGGAGGAATAATGCCCATGGAAGTAGGAGCTCCTACTTCCAAAGGGGCAAGTCAGCGGGAGAAGCCACTTGGCCTACCCGGCCAAGAGTCACTGTTCCCCGGCCACACTTGGCAGTAGGTCCCGGGGAGGAATAATGCCCATGGAAGTAGGAGCTCCTACTTCCAAAGGGGCAAGTCAGCGGGAGAAGCCACTTGGCCTATCCGGCCACATGTCACTGTCCCCCGGCCACACTTGGCTGTAGGTCCCGGGGAGGAATAATGCCCATGGAAGTAGGAGCTCCTACTTCCAAAGGGGCAAGTCAGCGGAAGAAGCCACTAGTTCTATCCGGCCAAGAGTCACTGTTCCCCGGCCTTACTTGGCAGTAGGTCCCGGGGAGGAATAATGCCCATGGAAGTAGGAGCTCCTACTTCCAAAGGGGCAAGTCAGCGGGAGAAGCCACTTGGCCTATCCGGCCAAGAGTCACTGTTCCCCGGCCACACTTGGCAATAGGTCCCGGGGAGGAATAATGCCCATGGAAGTAGGAGCTCCTACTTCCAAAGGGGCAAGTCAGCGGGAGAAGCCACTAGTTCTATCCGGCCAAGAGTCACTGTTCCCCGGCCACACTTGGCAGTAGGTCCCGGGGAGGAATAATGCCCATGGAAGTAGGAGCTACCACCTCCAAAGGGTGAAGACACTTGGCTCTAAGTCCCCGAGAGGTATACTGCCCATGGGAGTAAGAGCTCCTACTTCCAAAGGGGCAAGTCAGCGGGAGAAGCCACTTGGCCTATCCGGCCAAGAGTCACTGTTCCCCGGCCACACTTGGCAGTAGGTCCCGGAGAGGAATAGTGCCCATGGAAGTAGGAGCTCCTACTTCCAAAGGGGCAAGTCAGCGGGAGAAGCCACTTGGCCTACACGGCCAAGAGTCACTGTTCCCCGGCCACACTTGGCAGTAGGTCCCGGGGAGGAATAATGCCCATGGAAGTAGGAGCTACTACCTCCAAAGGGGCAAGTCAGCGGGAGAAGCCACTTGGCCTACCCGGCCAAGAGTCACTGTTCCCCGGCCACTCTTGGCAGTAGGTCCCGGGGAGGAATAATGCCCATGGAAGTAGGAGCTCCTACCTCCAAAGGGGCAAGTCAGCGGGAGAAGCCACTTGGCCTACCCGGCCAAGAGTCACTGTTCCCCGGCCACACTTGGCAGTAGGTCCCGGGGAGGAATAATGCCCATGGAAGTAGGAGCTCCTACCTCCAAAGGGGCAAGTCAGCGGGAGAAGCCACTTGGCCTATCCGGCCAAGAGTCACTGTTCCCCGGCCACACTTGGCAGTAGGTCCCGGGGAGGAATAATGCCCATGGAAGTAAGAGCTCCTACTTCCAAAGGGGCAGGTCAGCGGGAGAAGCCACTTGGCCTATCCGGCCACATGTCACTGTCCCCCGGCCAAGCTTGGCTGTAGGTCCCGGGGAGGAATAATGCCCATGGAAGTAGGAGCTCCTACTTCCAAAGGGGCAAGTCAGCGGAAGAAGCCACTAGTTCTATCCGGCCAAGAGTCACTGTTCCCCGGCCACACTTGGCAGTAGGTCCCGGGGAGGAATAATGCCCATGGAAGTAGGAGCTCCTACTTCCAAAGGGGCAAGTCAGCGGGAGAAGCCACTTGGCCTATCCGGCCAAGAGTCACTGTTCCCCGGCCACACTTGGCAGTAGGTCCCGGGGAGGAATAATGCCCATGGAAGTAGGAGCTCCTACTTCCAAAGGGGCAAGTCAGCGGGAGAAGCCACTTGGCCTACCCGGCCAAGAGTCACTGTTCCCCGGCCACACTTGGCAGTAGGTCCCGGGGAGGAATAATGCCCATGGAAGTAGGAGCTCCTACCTCCAAAGGGGCAAGTCAGCGGGAGAAGCCACTTGGCCTATCCGGCCAAGAGTCACTGTTCCCCGGCCACACTTGGCAGTAGGTCCCGGGGAGGAATAATGCCCATGGAAGTAAGAGCTCCTACTTCCAAAGGGGCAAGTCAGCGGGAGAAGCCACTTGGCCTATCCGGCCACATGTCACTGTCCCCCGGCCAAGCTTGGCTGTAGGTCCCGGGGAGGAATAATGCCCATGGAAGTAGGAGCTCCTACTTCCAAAGGGGCAAGTCAGCGGGAGAAGCCACTTGGCCTATCCGGCCAAGAGTCACTGTTCCCCGGCCACACTTGGCAGTAGGTCCCGGGGAGGAATAATGCCCATGGAAGTAGGAGCTCCTACTTCCAAAGGGGCAAGTCAGCGGGAGAAGCCACTAGTTCTATCCGGCCAAGAGTCACTGTTCCCCGGCAACACTTGGCAGTAGGTCCCGGGGAGGAATAATGCCCATGGAAGTAGGAGCTACCACCTCCAAAGGGTGAAGACACTTGGCTCTAAGTCCCCGAGAGGTATACTGCCCATGGGAGTAAGAGCTCCTACTTCCAAAGGGGCAAGTCAGCGGGAGAAGCCACTTGGCCTATCCGGCCAAGAGTCACTGTTCCCCGGCCACACTTGGCAGTAGGTCCCGGGGAGGAATAATGCCCATGGAAGTAGGAGCTCCTACTTCCAAAGGGGCAAGTCAGCGGGAGAAGCCACTTGGGCTATCCGGCCACATGTCACTGTCCCCCGGCCACACTTGGCAGTAGGTCCCGGGGAGGAATAATGCCCATGGAAGTAAGAGCTCCTACTTCCAAAGGGGCAAGTCAGCGGGAGAAGCCACTTGGCCTAACCGGCCACATGTCACTGTCCCCCGGCCACACTTGCCAGTAGGTCCCGGGGAGGAATAATGCCCATGGAAGTAAGAGCTCCTACTTCCAAAGGGGCAAGTCAGCGGGAGCAGCCACTTGGCCTATCCGGCCAAGAGTCACTGTTCCCCGGCCACACTTGGCAGTAGGTCCCGGGGAGGAATAATGCCCATGGAAGTAGGAGCTCCTACTTCCAAAGGGGCAAGTCAGCGGGAGCAGCCACTTGGCCTATCCGTCCAAGAGTCACTGTTCCCCGGCCACACTTGGCTGTAGGTCCCGGGGAGGAATAATGCCCATGGAAGTAGGAGCTCCTACTTCCAAAGGGGCAAGTCAGCGGGAGAAGCCACTAGTTCTATCCGGCCAAGAGTCACTGTCCCCCGGCCACACTTGGCAGTAGGTCCCGGGGAGGAATAATGCCCATGGAAGTAGGAGCTACCACCTCCAAAGGGTGAAGACACTTGGCTCTAAGTCCCCGAGAGGTATACTGCCCATGGGAGTAAGAGCTCCTACTTCCAAAGGGGCAAGTCAGCGGGAGAAGCCACTTGGCCTATCCGGCCAAGAGTCACTGTTCCCCGGCCACACTTGGCAGTAGGTCCCGGGGAGGAATAATGCCCATGGAAGTAGGAGCTCCTACTTCCAAAGGGGCAAGTCAGCGGGAGAAGCCACTTGGGCTATCCGGCCACATGTCACTGTCCCCCGGCCACACTTGGCAGTAGGTCCCGGGGAGGAATAATGCCCATGGAAGTAAGAGCTCCTACTTCCAAAGGGGCAAGTCAGCGGGAGAAGCCACTTGGCCTAACCGGCCACATGTCACTGTCCCCCGGCCACACTTGGCAGTAGGTCCCGGGGAGGAATAATGCCCATGGAAGTAAGAGCTCCTACTTCCAAAGGGGCAAGTCAGCGGGAGCAGCCACTTGGCCTATCCGGCCAAGAGTCACTGTTCCCCGGCCACACTTGGCAGTAGGTCCCGGGGAGGAATAATGCCCATGGAAGTAGGAGCTCCTACTTCCAAAGGGGCAAGTCAGCGGGAGCAGCCACTTGGCCTATCCGTCCAAGAGTCACTGTTCCCCGTCCACACTTGGCTGTAGGTCCCGGGGAGGAATAATGCCCATGGAAGTAAGAGCTCCTACTTCCAAAGGGGCAAGTCAGCGGGAGAAGCCACTTGGCCTATCCGGCCACATGTCACTGTCCCCCGGCCACACTTGGCAGTAGGTCCCGGGGAGGAATAATGCCCATGGAAGTAGGAGCTACTACCTCCAAAGAGTGAAGACACTTGGCTCTAAGTCCCCGAGAGGTATAGTGCCCATGGAAGTAAGAGCTCCTACTTCCAAAGGGGCAAGTCAGCGGGAGAAGCCACTTGGCCTATCCGGCCAAGAGTCACTGTTCCCCGGCCACACTTGGCAGTAGGTCCCGGAGAGGAATAATGCCCATGGAAGTAGGAGCTCCTACTTCCAAAGGGGCAAGTCAGCGGGAGAAGCCACTTGGCATATCCGGCCAAGAGTCACTTTTCCCCGGCCACACTTGGCAGGAGGTCCCGGGGAGGAATAATGCCCATGGAAGTAGGAGCTCCTACTTCCAAAGGGTCAAGTCAGCGGGAGAAGCCACTTGGCCTATCCGGCCAAGAGTCACTGTTCCCCGGCCACACTTGGCAGTAGGTCCCGGGGAGGAATAATGCCCATGGAAGTAGGAGCTCCTACTTCCAAAGGGGAAAGTAAGCGGGAGAAGCCACTTGGCCTATCCGGCCAAGAGTCACTGTTCCCCGGCCACACTTGGCAGTAGGTCCCGGGGAGGAATAATGCCCATGGAAGTAGGAGCTCCTACTTCCAAAGGGGCAAGTCAGCGGGAGAAGCCACTTGGCCTATCCGGCCAAGAGTCACTGTTCCCCGGCCACACTTGGCAGGAGGTCCCGGGGAGGAATAATGCCCATGGAAGTAGGAGCTCCTACTTCCAAAGGGGCAAGTCAGCGGGAGAAGCCACTTGGCCTATCCGGCCAAGAGTCACTGTTCCCCGGCCACACTTGGCAGTAGGTCCCGGGGAGGAATAATGCCCATGGAAGTAGGAGCTCCTACTTCCAAAGGGGCAAGTCAGCGGGAGAAGCCACTTGGCCTATCCGGCCAAGAGTCACTGTCCCCCGGCCACACTTGGCAGTAGGTCCCGGGGAGGAATAATGCCCATGGAAGTAGGAGCTCCTACTTCCAAAGGGTCAAGTCAGCGGGAGAAGCCACTTGGCCTATCCGGCCAAGAGTCACTGTTCCCCGGCCACACTTGGCAGTAGGTCCCGGGGAGGAATAATGCCCATGGAAGTAGGAGCTCCTACTTCCAAAGGGGAAAGTAAGCGGGAGAAGCCACTTGGCCTATCCGGCCAAGAGTCACTGTTCCCCGGCCACACTTGGCAGTAGGTCCCGGGGAGGAATAATGCCCATGGAAGTAGGAGCTCCTACTTCCAAAGGGGCAAGTCAGCGGGAGAAGCCACTTGGCCTATCCGGCCAAGAGTCACTGTTCCCCGGCCACACTTGGCAGGAGGTCCCGGGGAGGAATAATGCCCATGGAAGTAGGAGCTCCTACTTCCAAAGGGGCAAGTCAGCGGGAGAAGCCACTTGGCCTATCCGGCCAAGAGTCACTGTTCCCCGGCCACACTTGGCAGTAGGTCCCGGGGAGGAATAATGCCCATGGAAGTAGGAGCTCCTACTTCCAAAGGGGCAAGTCAGCGGGAGAAGCCACTTGGCCTATCCGGCCAAGAGTCACTGTCCCCCGGCCACACTTGGCAGTAGGTCCCGGGGAGGAATAATGCCCATGGAAGTAGGAGCTCCTACTTCCAAAGGGGCAAGTCAGCGGGAGAAGCCACTTCGCCTACCCGGCCAAGTGTCACTGTCCCCCGGCCAGACTTGGCGGCAAGTCCCGGGGAGGAATAATGCCCATGGAAGTAGGAGCTCACTTGGCTCTAAGTCTTCGAGAGGTATAATGCCCATGGAAGTAAGAGCTCCTACTTCCAAAGGGGCAAGTCAGCGGGAGAAGCCACTTCGCCTACCCGGCCAAGTGTCACTGTCCCCCGGCCAGACTTGGCGGCAAGTCCCGGGGAGGAATAATGCCCATGGAAGTAGGAGCTCCTACTTCCGAAGGGGCAAGTCAGCGGGAGAAGCCACTTCGCCTACCCGGCCAAGTGTCACTGTCCCCCGGCCAGACTTGGCGGCAAGTCCCGGGGAGGAATAATGCCCATGGAAGTAGGAGCTCACTTGGCTCTAAGTCTTCGAGAGGTATAATGCCCATGGAAGTAAGAGCTCCTACTTCCAAAGGGGCAAGTCAGCGGGAGAAGCCACTTCGCCTACCCGGCCAAGTGTCACTGTCCCCCGGCCAGACTTGGCGGCAAGTCCCGGGGAGGAATAATGCCCATGGAAGTAGGAGCTCCTACTTCCAAAGGGGCAAGTCAGCGGGAGAAGCCACTTGGCCTATCCGGCCAAGAGTCACTGTTCCCCGGCCACACTTGGCAGGAGGTCCCGGGGAGGAATAATGCCCATGGAAGTAGGAGCTCCTACTTCCAAAGGGGCAAGTCAGCGGGAGAAGCCACTTGGCCTATCCGGCCAAGAGTCACTGTTCCCCGGCCACACTTGGCAGTAGGTCCCGGGGAGGAATAATGCCCATGGAAGTAGGAGCTCCTACTTCCAAAGGGGCAAGTCAGCGGGAGAAGCCACTTGGCCTAACCGGCCAAGAGTCACTGTTCCCCGGCCACACTTGGCAGTAGGTCCCGGGGAGGAATAATGCCCATGGAAGTAGGAGCTCCTACTTCCAAAGGGGCAAGTCAGCGGGAGAAGCCACTTGGCCTATCCGGCCACATGTCACTGTTCCCCGGCCACACTTGGCAGTAGGTCCCGGGGAGGAATAATGCCCATGGAAGTAGGAGCTCCTACTTCCAAAGGGGCAAGTCAGCGGGAGAAGCCACTAGTTCTATCCGGCCAAGAGTCACTGTTCCCCGGCCACACTTGGCAGTAGGTCCCGGGGAGGAATAATGCCCATGGAAGTAGGAGCTCACTTGGCTCTAAGTCTTCGAGAGGTATAATGCCCATGGAAGTAAGAGCTCCTACTTCCAAAGGGGCAAGTCAGCGGGAGAAGCCACTTCGCCTACCCGGCCAAGTGTCACTGTCCCCCGGCCAGACTTGGCGGCAAGTCCCGGGGAGGAATAATGCCCATGGAAGTAGGAGCTCCTACTTCCAAAGGGGCAAGTCAGCGGGAGAAGCCACTTCGCCTACCCGGCCAAGTGTCACTGTCCCCCGGCCAGACTTGGCGGCAAGTCCCGGGGAGGAATAATGCCCATGGAAGTAGGAGCTCCTACTTCCAAAGGGGCAAGTCAGCGGGAGAAGCCACTTCGCCTACCCGGCCAAGTGTCACTGTCCCCCGGCCAGACTTGGCGGCAAGTCCCGGGGAGGAATAATGCCCATGGAAGTAGGAGCTCACTTGGCTCTAAGTCTTCGAGAGGTATAATGCCCATGGAAGTAAGAGCTCCTACTTCCAAAGGGGCAAGTCAGCGGGAGAAGCCACTTCGCCTACCCGGCCAAGTGTCACTGTCCCCCGGCCAGACTTGGCGGCAAGTCCCGGGGAGGAATAATGCCCATGGAAGTAGGAGCTCCTACTTCCAAAGGGGCAAGTCAGCGGGAGAAGCCACTTCGCCTACCCGGCCAAGTGTCACTGTCCCCCGGCCAGACTTGGCGGCAAGTCCCGGGGAGGAATAATGCCCATGGAAGTAGGAGCTCCTACTTCCAAAGGGGCAAGTCAGCGGGAGAAGCCACTTCGCCTACCCGGCCAAGTGTCACTGTCCCCCGGCCAGACTTGGCGGCAAGTCCCGGGGAGGAATAATGCCCATGGAAGTAGGAGCTCACTTGGCTCTAAGTCTTCGAGAGGTATAATGCCCATGGAAGTAAGAGCTCCTACTTCCAAAGGGGCAAGTCAGCGGGAGAAGCCACTTCGCCTACCCGGCCAAGTGTCACTGTCCCCCGGCCAGACTTGGCGGCAAGTCCCGGGGAGGAATAATGCCCCATGGAGCTCGGGCAGACTAGAAGTAACCTCGTCTGCCCGCTGGAGGGCGCCCTTCCCGGAGCGGAGGGGACCCCCTTGGCCACAAAGTGCAAGCCGAGTTTGGAGCTCGAAACCCGGCCACGCTTGGTCGTAGGTCCCGGTGAGGAACATGGCCATGGAAGTCGGAGCTCAAACCTCCAAATTGACCTCAGCGGGAGCACTTGCTGAGGCTGCCCGGGCATGGGTTACTGTTCCCCGGGCACACTTGGTCGTAGGTCCAAGTGTGGAACGTGTCCATGGAAGTTGAAGTGAAGAGAACCGCGAAAGGGAGTTTTTGCGCGAAGCCGCGGCCGAGGAGGGCTCACCGATCCCGGCGTGATTTCTGCCAGGCCCGGTACCCAAACCGAACTCCGCATGGTGGCTGGATCCGCGACCCTGGAACCCTGGGCCGGGAGCCTAGGGGCGAGAGGGGCCCCATGGAGCTCGGGCAGACTAGAAGTACCCTCGTCTGCCCGCTGGAGGACGCCCTTCCCGGAGCGGAGGGGACCCCCCAAGCGACCAAGTGCAAGCCGAGTTTGGAGCTCGAAACCCGGCCACACTTGGTAGTATGTCCCGGTGAGGAACATGCCCATGGAAGTAAGAGCTCAGCGGGAGCAGCCACTCAGGCTACCCGGGAATGTGTCACTGTCCCCCGGCCAAGACTTGGCGGCAAGTCCCGGGGAGGAATAGTTCCCATGGAAGTAGCTCAGCGGGAGCAGCCACTCAGGCTACCCGGGAATGTGTCACTGTCCCCCGGCCAGACTTGGCGGCAGGTCCCGGGGAGGAATAGTGCTCATGGAAGTAGCTCAGCGGGAGCAGCCACTCAGGCTACCCGGGAATGTGTCACTGTCCCTCGGCCACACTTGGTCGTTGATTCCTGATGAGGAACATGCCCATGGAACTAAAGAGTTCAGCGGGAGCAGCCGCTCAGGCTACCCGGGAATGTGTCACTGTCCCCCGGCCAGACTTGGCGGCAGGTCCCGGGGAGGAACAGTGCCCATGGAAGTCGGAGCTCCAACCTCCAAGTTGACCTCAGCGGGAGCAGCCGCTGAGGCTACCCGGGCATGGGTGACTGTTCCCCGGCCACACTTGGTCGGAGGTCCCGGTGTGGAACATGCCCATGGAAGTTGAAGGGAAGAGAACCGCGAAAGGGAGTTTGGAGGCTTAGCCGCGGCCGAGGAGGTCTCACCGATCCCGGCGTGATTCCAGCCAGGCCCGGTACCCTATACCGAACTCGACAGGGTGGCTGTATCCGGGACCCTGGAACCCTGGGCGGGGAGCCTAGGGGCGAGAGGGGCCCCATGGAGCTCGGGCAGACTAGAAGTACCCTCGTCTGCCCGCTGGAGGGCGCCCTTCCCGGAGCGGAGGGGACCCCCCAAGCGACCAAGTGCAAGCCGAGTTTGGAGCTCGAAACCCGGCCACACTTGGTAGTTGGTCCCGGTGAGGAACATGCCCATGGAAGTAAGAGCTCAGCGGGAGCAGCCACTCAGGCTACCCGGCAATGTGTCACTGTCCCCCGGCCAAGACTTGGCGGCAAGTCCCGGGGAGGAATAGTGCCCATGGAAGTAGCTCAGCGGGAGCAGCTGCTGAGGCTACCCGGGAATGTGTCACTGTCCCCCGGCCAGACTTGGCGGCAGGTCCCGGGGAGGAATAGTGCTCATGGAAGTAGCTCAGCGGGAGCAGCTGCTGAGGCTACCCGGGAATGTGTCACTGTCCCTGGGCCACACTTGGTCGTTGGTTCCTGATGAGGAACATGCCCATGGAAGTAAGAGTTCAGCGGGAGAAGCCGCTCAAGCTACCCGGGAATGTGTCACTGTCCCCCGGCCAGACTTGGCGGCAGGTCCCGGGGAGGAACAGTGCCCATGGAAGTCGGAGCTCCAACCTCCAAGTTGACCTCAGCGGGAGCACTTGCTGAGGCTACCCGGGCATGGGCGACTGTTCCCCGGCCACACTTGGTCGGAGGTCCCGGTGTGGAACATGCCCATGGAAGTTGAAGGGAAGAGAACCGCGAAAGGGAGTTTGGAGGCTGAGCCGCGGCCGAGGAGGTCTCACCGATCCCGGCGTGATTCCAGCCAGGCCCGGTACCCTATACCGAACTCGACAGGGTGGCTGTATCCGGGACCCTGGAACCCTGGGCGGGGAGCCTAGGGGCGAGAGGGGCCCCATGGAGCTCGGGCAGACTAGAAGTACCCTCGTCTGCCCGCTGGAGGGCGCCCTTCCCGGAGCGGAGGGGACCCCCCAAGCGACCAAGTGCAAGCCGAGTTTGGAGCTCGAAACCCGGCCACACTTGGTAGTATGTCCCGGTGAGGAACATGCCCATGGAAGTAAGAGCTCAGCGGGAGCAGCCACTCAGGCTACCCGGCAATGTGTCACTGTCCCCCGGCCAAGACTTGGCGGCAAGTCCCGGGGAGGAATAGTGCCCATGGAAGTAGCTCAGCGGGAGCAGCCGCTCAGGCTACCCGGGAATGTGTCACTGTCCCCCGGCCAGACTTGGCGGCAGGTCCCGGGGAGGAATAGTGCTCATGGAAGTAGCTCAGCGGGAGCAGCTGCTGAAGATACCCGGGAATGTGTCACTGTCCCTGGGCCACACTTGGTCGTTGGTTCCTGATGAGGAACATGCCCATGGAAGTAAGAGTTCAGCGGGAGAAGCCGCTCAGGCTACCCGGGAATGTGTCACTGTCCCCCGGCCAGACTTGGCGGCAGGTCCCGGGGAGGAATAGTGCCCATGGAAGTCGGAGCTCCAACCTCCAAGTTGACCTCAGCGGGAGCACTTGCTGAGGCTACCCGGGCATGGGCGACTGTTCCCCGGCCACACTTGGTCGGAGGTCCCGGTGTGGAACATGCCCATGGAAGTTGAAGGGAAGAGAACCGCGAAAGGGAGTTTGGAGGCTGAGCCGCGGCCGAGGAGGTCTCACCGATCCCGGCGTGATTCCAGCCAGGCCCGGTACCCTATACCGAACTCGGCAGGGTGGCTGTATCCGGGACCCTGGAACCCTGGGCGGGGAGCCTAGGGGCGAGAGGGGCCCCATGGAGCTCGGGCAGACTAGAAGTACCCTCGTCTGCCCGCTGGAGGGCGCCCTTCCCGGAGCGGAGGGGACCCCCAAGCGACCAAGTGCAAGCCGAGTTTGGAGCTCGAAACCCGGCCACACTTGGTAGTATGTCCCGGTGAGGAACATGCCCATGGAAGTAAGAGCTCAGCGGGAGCAGCCACTCAGGCTACCCGGGAATGTGTCACTGTCCCCCGGCCAAGACTTGGCGGCAAGTCCCGGGGAGGAATAGTGCCCATGGAAGTAGCTCAGCGGGAGCAGCCGCTCAGGCTACCCGGGAATGTGTCACTGTCCCCCGGCCAGACTTGGCGGCAGGTCCCGGGGTGGAATAGTGCTCATGGAAGTAGCTCAGCGGGAGCAGCCACTCAGGCTACCCGGGAATGTGTCACTGTCCCTGGGCCACACTTGGTCGTTGGTTCCTGATGAGGAACATGCCCATGGAAGTAAGAGTTCAGCGGGAGCAGCCGCTCAGGGCTACCCGGGAATGTGTCACTGTCCCCCGGCCAGACTTGGCGGCAGGTCCCGGGGAGGAATAGTGCCCATGGAAGTCGGAGCTCCAACCTCCAAGTTGACCTCAGCGGGAGCAGCCGCTGAGGCTACCCGGGCATGGGTGACTGTTCCCCGGCCACACTTGGTCGGAGGTCCCGGTGTGGAACATGCCCATGGAAGTTGAAGGGAAGAGAACCGCGAAAGGGAGTTTGGAGGCTGAGCCGCGGCCGAGGAGGTCTCACCGATCCCGGCGTGATTCCAGCCAGGCCCGGTACCCTATACCGAACTCGGCAGGGTGGCTTTATCCGGGACCCTGGAACCCTGGGCGGGGAGCCTAGGGGCGAGAGGGGCCCCATGGAGCTCGGGCAGACTAGAAGTACCCTCGTCTGCCCGCTGGAGGGCGCCCTTCCCGGAGCGGAGGGGACCCCCCAAGCGACCAAGTGCAAGCCGAGTTTGGAGCTCGAAACCCGGCCACACTTGGTAGTTGGTCCCGGTGAGGAACATGCCCATGGAAGTAAGAGCTCAGCGGGAGCAGCCACTCAGGCTACCCGGGAATGTGTCACTGTCCCCCGGCCAAGACTTGGCGGCAAGTCCCGGGGAGGAATAGTGCCCATGGAAGTAGCTCAGCGGGAGCAGCCACTCAGGCTACCCGGGAATGTGTCACTGTCCCTCGGCCACACTTGGTCGTAGGTCCCGGTGAGGAACATGCCCATGGAAGTCGGAGCTCCAACCTCCAACCGGGTGAAGCCTCCGAGAGCTAGCCGGGAATAGGGCGCCAATCCCGGCTACCGCCCTCCAGGCTTGCCCCGGTCGAAAGACCTACGTCCTCGCACCAGCACAAGCGCAAAAATTTTCTAAGTGTGGGAGAACCGAGGACCCGCCCGGTGGCACTCTGCCTCTCGCTGCCGCCCTCCTGGAAGCGTCCTCGGTCACTGTGTGTGCGGCAGATATCAGAGCTCCGGAAAGGTGAAAAAGAACCGGTAAGAGGGCGAATCCGGCAGCTCCCTGCCGGGCGAGGACCACCGCGAGCGGCGGGGACGTCAGACGGGAGACGCGCGGCGGACCTTCCGTCGGAGTGCCTGGGATTTTGACCTCGGAGAAGTTCGAAAAAATTATGCGGTCGGAGCTGTCTGCCCCGGCCGGGGAAGGCTCACCGCCGGCGGCTGCCAACCCCTGGCTTGCCCGCTGGATGCCCTTTCGGAGGCTGCTGAAAAAGAACTGTCAGGCGGGCACCTCTCGGAAGAACCGCAGACCAAAACGACCGGTAAAAATTTTGGGCGATCCGACCCGTAGTGCACCTTCGGCGGCAGAGAAAAGCAACAAAAATACCGGTCAGAGAAGGGGAGTTTTGGTCGACTCTGCCAGGTTTTTGCACTAAGTCAGATCCGTAATGCCAGCGGGACTGAGTCGCTTTTGCGTGCCGTGGTCCTGGAGGCCTGCTCGGACAGAGCGGTCCTTCGGGTCCCGCGGGAAGGGGCATTTCATGTTCCTCTGCGGGAGGTGATCCATTTTCTGCGGGAAATGGCGAGCCCCTTCGGCTACAAGAGTGTGTAGGTCCCGCTCAACAGTCTACGTCCTTAACCATCGGGGACTTTGTAGATTTTGCCCAAAATCGCTCTCCGCAGAACAGAGCGTGAGGTCTCCGCGGCGGAGGCCGGAAAAGGTGCGAGGTGAGCGGCATGGTATGACTGGGCTCGTGCCGCTCACTGCTACCCGGAGCGTGGCGCCCTCCGGGTAAAAGGCTAGCCGGGGCGAGTAGGTGGGTTGACGGGCGCATAAGCCACGCCGTCCCCGCCGTACAAGGTGCCGGTGGCCTGGCGAACCACCGGCGTAAGGCTAGCCAGGGCGGACCGCGGGGCAGAGGGCGCATAAGCCACGCTCTCTCTCCATCCCACCAGCACAAGCGAATTATTTTCAAAGTGTGGGAGAACCGGCTTCCCGACCGGTGGCACTCTGCCTCTCGCTGCCGCCCTCCTGGAAGCGTCCTCGGTCACTCGGAGTACGGCAGATTTAAGAGCTCCGGAATGGTGAAAAAGAACCGGAGAGAGGGCGACTCCGGCTTCTCTCTGCCGGGCGAGGACCACCGCAGGCGGCGGGGACGTCTGACAGGAGACGGCGCTGCGGGCAGGCTTTAAAAGTGCATGGGGTTTTGGCCTCGGCAAAAGTCGAAAAAATTATGCGGTCGGAGCTGTCTGCCCCGGCCGGGGAAGGCTCACCGCCGGCGGCTGCCAACCCCTGGCTTGCCCGCTGGATGCCCTTTCGGAGGCTTCTGAAAAAGAACTGTCAGGCGGGCACCTCTCGGAAGAACCGCAGACCAAAACGACCGGTAAAAATTTTGGGCGATCCGACCCGTAGTGCACCTTCGGCGGCAGAGAAAAGCAACAAAAATACCGGTCAGAGAAGGGGAGTTTTGGTCGACTCTGCCAGGTTTTTGCACTAAGTCAGATCCGTAATGCCAGCGGGACTGAGTCGCTCTTGCGTGCCGTGGTCCTGGAAGCCTGCTCGGACAGAGTGGTCCTTCGGGTCCCGCGGGAAGGGGCATTTCATGTTCCTCTGCGGGAGGTGGTCCATTTTCTGCGGGAAATGGCGAGCCCCATCGGCTACAAGAGTGTGTAGGTCCCGCTCAACAGTCTACGTCCTTAACCATCGGGGACTTTGTAGATTTTGCCCAAAATCGCTCTCCGCAGAACAGAGCGTGAGGTCTCCGCGGCGGAGGCCGGAAAAGGTGCGAGGTGAGCGGCATGGTATGACTGGGCTCGTGCCGCTCACTGCTACCCGGAGCGTGGCGCCCTCCGGGTACAAGGCTAGCCGGGGCGAGTAGGTGGGATGACGGGCGCATAAGCAACGCCGTCCCCGCCGTACAAGGTGCCGGTGGCCTGGCGAACCACCGGCGTAAGGCTAGCCAAGGGCGTACCGCGGGGCAGAGGGCGCATAAGCCACGCTCTCTCTCCATCCCACCAGCACAAGCGAAAAATTTTCAAAGTGTGGGAGAACCGGCTTCCCGACCGGTGGCACTCTGCCTCTCGCTGCCGCCCTCCTGGAAGCGTCCTCGGTCACTCGGAGTACGGCAGATTTAAGAGCTCCGGAATGGTGAAAAAGAACCGGAGAGAGGGCGACTCCGGCTTCTCCCTGCCGGGCGAGGACCACCGCAGGCGGCGGGGACCTCTGACAGGAGGCGGCGCCGCGGCAGGCTTTCTAAGTGCCTGGGCTTTTGGCCTCGGCGAAAGTCGAAAAAATTATGCGGTCGGAGCTGTCTGCCCCGGCCGGGGAAGGCTCACCGCCGGCGGCTGCCAACCCCTGGCTTGCCCGCTGGATGGCCTTTCGGAGGCTGCTGAAAAAGAACTGTCAGGCGGGCACCTCTCGGAAGAACCGCAGACCAAAACGACCGGTAAAAATTTTGGGCGATCCGACCCGTAGTGCACCTTCGGCGGCAGAGAAAAGCAACAAAAATACCGGTCAGAGAAGGGGAGTTTTGGTCGACTCTGCCAGGTTTTTGCACTAAGTCAGATCCGTAATGCCAGCGGGACTGAGTCGCTCTTGCGTGCCGTGGTCCTGGAGGCCTGCTCGGACAGAGTGGTCCTTCGGGTCCCGCGGGAAGGGGCATTTCATGTTCCTCTGCGGGAGGTGGTCCATTTTCTGCGGGAAATGGCGAGCCCCTTCGGCTGCAAGAGTGTGTAGGTCCCGCTCAACAGTCTACGTCCTTAACCATCGGGGACTTTGTAGATTTTGGTCAAGATCGCCCCCCGCATGTCCTAGCGGGAGGTCTCCGCGGCGGAGGCCGGAAAAGGTGCGAGGTGAGCGGCATGGTATGACTGGGCTCGTGCCGCTCACTGCTACCCGGAGCGTGGCGCCCTCCGGGTAAAAGGCTAGCCGGGGCGAGTAGGTGGGTTGACGGGCGCATAAGCCACGCCGTCCCCGCCGTACAAGGTGCCGGTGGCCTGGCGAACCACCGGCGTAAGGCTAGCCAAGGGCGTACCGCGGGGCAGAGGGCGCATAAGCCACGCTCTCTCTCCATCCCACCAGCACAAGCGAAAAATTTTCAAAGTGTGGGAGAACCGGCTTCCCGACCGGTGGCACTCTGCCTCTCGCTGCCGCCCTCCTGGAAGCGTCCTCGGTCACTCGGAGTACGGCAGATTTAAGAGCTCCGGAATGGTGAAAAAGAACCGGAGAGAGGGCGACTCCGGCTTCTCTCTGCCGGGCGAGGACCACCGCAGGCGGCGGGGACGTCTGACAGGAGACGGCGCTGCGGGCAGGCTTTAAAAGTGCATGGGGTTTTGGCCTCGGCGAAAGTCGAAAAAATTATGCGGTCGGAGCTGTCTGCCCTGGCCGGGGAAGGCTCACCGCCGGCGGCTGCCAACCCCTGGCTTGCCCGCTGGATGGCCTTTCGGAGGCTGCTGAAAAAGAACTGTCAGGCGGGCACCTCTCGGAAGAACCGCAGACCAAAACGACCGGTAAAAATTTTGGGCGATCCGACCCTCAGTGCACCTTCGGCGGCAGAGAAAAGCAACAAAAATACCGGTCAGAGAAGGGGAGTTTTGGTCGACTCTGCCAGGTTTTTGCACTAAGTCAGATCCGTAATGACAGCGGGACTGAGTCGCTCTTGCGTGCCGTGGTCTTGGAAGCCTGCTCGGACAGAGTGGTCCATCGGGTCCCGCGGGAAGGGGCATTTCATGTTCCTCTGCGGGAGGTGGTCCATTTTCTGCGGGAAATGGCGAGCCCCTTCGGCTGCAAGAGTGTGTAGGTCCCGCTCAACAGTCTACGTCCTTAACCATCGGGGACTTTGTAGATTTTGGTCAAGATCGCCCCCCGCATGTCCTAGCGGGAGGTCTCCGCGGCGGAGGCCGGAAAAGGTGCGAGGTGAGCGGCATGGTATGACTGGGTTCGTGCCGCTCACCGTTACCCGGAGCGTGGCGCCCTCCGGGTAAAAGGCTAGCCGGGGCGAGTAGGTGGGATGACGGGCGCATAAGCAACGCCGTCCCCGCCGTACAAGGTGCCGGTGGCCTGGCGAACCACCGGCGCAAGGCTAGCCAGGGCGTACCGCGGGGCAGAGGGCGCATAAGCCACGCTCTCTCTCCATCCCACCAGCACAAGCGAAAAAATTTCAAAGTGTGGGAGAACCGGCTTCCCGACCGGTGGCACTCTGCCTCTCGCTGCCGCCCTCCTGGAAGCGTCCTCGGTCACTCGGTGTCCGGCAGATTTCAGAGCTCCGGAATGGTGAAAAAGAACCGGTGAGAGGGCGAATCCGGCTTCTCTCTGCCGGGCGAGGACCACCGCAGGCGGCAAGGGACGTCTGCCAGGAGACGGCGCTGCGGGCAGGCTTTAAAAGTGCATGGGGTTTTGGCCTCGGCGAAAGTCGAAAAAATTTTGCGGTCGGAGCTGTCTGCCCCGGCCGGGGAAGGCTCACCGCCGGCGGCTGCCAACCCCTGGCTTGCCCGCTGGATGCCCTTTCGGAGGCTGCTGAAAAAGAACTGTCAGGCGGGCACCTCTCGGAAGAACCGCAGACCAAAACGACCGGTAAAAATTTTGGGCGATCCGACCCTCAGTGCACCTTCGGCGGCAGAGAAAAGCAACAAAAACACCGGTCAAAGAAGGGAGGTTTTGGTCGACTCTGCCTGGTTTTTGCACAAAGTCAGATCCGTAATGCCAGCGGGACTGAGTCGCTTTTGCGTGCCGTGGTCCTGGAGGCCTGCTCGGACAGAGCGGTCCTTCGGGTCCCGCGGGAAGGGGCATTTCATGTTCCTCTGCGGGAGGTGGTCCATTTTCTGCGGGAAATGGCGAGCCCCATCGGCTACAAGAGTGTGTAGGTCCCGCTCAACAGTCTACGTCCTTAACCATCGGGGACTTTGTAGATTTTGGCAGAAATCGCCCCCCGCAGGTCCTAGCGGGAGGTCTCCGCGGCGGAGGCCGGAGAGGGCGCGAGGTGAGCGGCATGGTATGACTGGGTTCGTGCCGCTCACTGGTACCCGGAGCGTGGCGCCCTCCGGGTAAAAGGCTAGCCGGGGCGAGTAGGTGGGTTGACGGGCGCATAAGCCACGCCGTCCCCGCCGTACAAGGTGCCGGTGGCCTGGCGAACCACCGGCGTAAGGCTAGCCGAGGGCGTACCGCGGGGCAGAGGGCGCATAAGCCACGCTCTCTCTCCATCCCACCAGAACAAGCGAAAAATTTTCAAAGTGTGGGAGAACCGGCGACCCGACCGGTGGCACTCTGCCTCTCGCTGCCGCCCTCCTGGAAGCGTCCTCGGTCACTCGGTGTCCGGCAGATTTCAGAGCTCCGGAATGGTGAAAAAGAACCGGAGAGGGGGCGACTCCGGCTTCTCTCTGCCGGGCGAGGACCACCGCAGGCGGCAAGGGACGTCTGACAGGAGACGGCGCTGCGGGCAGGCTTTAAAAGTGCATGGGGTTTTGGCCTCGGCGAAAGTCGAAAAAATTTTGCGGTCGGAGCCGTCTGCCCCGGCCGGGGAAGGCTCACCGCCGGCGGCTGCCAACCCCTGGCTTGCCCGCTGGATGGCCTTTCGGAGGCTGCTGAAAAAGAACTGTCAGGCGGGCACCTCTCGGAAGAACCGCAGACCAAAACGACCGGTAAAAATTTTGGGCGATCCGACCCTCAGTGCACCTTCGGCGGCAGAGAAAAGCATCAAAAATACCGGTCAAAGAAGCGAGGTTTTGGTCGACTCTGCCAGGTTTTTGCACAAAGTGTTGGCATCGTGCGGCGTCGCGCTTTGCCGTACCGTATCCCCAATGGAGCGGCGCCCGGCGGGGTAGGCTAGCCATGTGAGGTCGAGGGCGGGAGGACGGGACGTAAGCCAGGCCGTTCTCCACAAGAAATTCCGGACGCGGAGACCCCTTCTCCGCCCTACGGTCCCCAATGGGGTGGCGCCCGGCGGGTGAGGCTAGCCATGGGAGGACGGGACGTAAGCCAGGCCGTTCTCCACAAGAAATTCCGTACGCGGAGACCCCTTCTCCGCCCTACGGTCCCCAATGGGGTGGCGCCCGGCGGGTGAGGCTAGCCATGTGAGGTCGAGGGCGGGAGGACGGGACGTAAGCCAGGCCGTTCTCCACAAGTAAATTCCGGACGCGGAGACCCCTTCTCCGCCCTACGGTCCCCAATGGGGTGGCGCCCGGCGGGTGAGGCTAGCCGTGTGAGGTCGAGGGCGGGAGGACGGGACGTAAGCCAGGCCGTTCTCCACAAGTAAATTCCGGACGCGGAGACCCCTTCTCCGCCCTACGGTCCCCAATGGGGTGGCGCCCGGCGGGTGAGGCTAGCCATGTGAGGTCGAGGGCGGGAGGACGGGACGTAAGCCAGGCCGTTCTCCACAAGTAAATTCCGGACGCGGAGACCCCTTCTCCGCCCTACGGTCCCCAATGGGGTGGCGCCCGGCGGGTGAGGCTAGCCATGTGAGGTCGAGGGCGGGAGGACGGGACGTAAGCCAGGCCGTTCTCCACAAGTAAATTCCGGACGCGGAGACCCCTTCTCCGCCCTACGGTCCCCAATGGGGTGGCTCCCGGCGGGTGAGGCTAGCCATGTGAGGTCGAGGGCGGGAGGACGGGACGCAAGCCAGGCCGTTCTCCACAAACTCCCAGCGGTAGAGTCTCGGCTCTCCGCTCTTTTGATCGATCTGACACAGCGCGATCCGGCGGGGCAGGGCACTTTGCTCGGTCAGGGGTATTGGCCCCGGCCGGTTTATGGTAAAGCGTTCCTTAGCCTCAGTCTTGGTCGCGCATCAATCCCCCGCTCCCCGTGAGCGGCTGTCGTCCTCTGCCTAAGGTTGTGTAGCGCGGTGCCAGTGTGGTCCTCGCACGGCCCCGCTCCTGCCACAGCGGTAGGACTCTCTGCTTCGGCTGAGGTTTGCTACGAAGCGTATGGAACGGGCGTACTCCACCGTACCGTGGGTGGGGGGCGGCGGCGGCGGCGGCAGCGTCCAGCGCGGAGCTCCGGCTCCCGCGGCAGCGCCTCGCCTAGTGTCCCTCGGGCAAGTCCAATCGCCCCCCGCCCGGTCGGAGAGCGCAGACACACCTCTGTGTCCACGGTTTATTTCCGCAGCACGAAAAGGGACGGCTCCCGCCTGCTCCTCGCGGCGGCGACGAGGCTTAGACCCACCGTGGCGTATCCGCGGTAGGTATGCTCGTCGGTCGGAGGAGCGGTTGCGGTCGAGTGGTCCCCAGTGTACCCTGTTAGCGCTGCCCGCCTACGCCTGAAGAGCTGCGGACCGAGAAAAAGGTTCGCTCCGCTGCTGACGGCGAAGCGCGCGGCACGCCGCGGAAGAGGAGAGGGAGCGGTCGCCCCCGGGGCGGCTCCCCTCCGAGTCCGGCAGAAGCAGAGATTGTAGCGGAGGGGGGGGTTTCTAAATTCCCCGGGCGTGTTATCCCCAGCGGTAGCCTTTGAACTCTTCAACCGCAAGCACGATCGCACGTTCACAGCACCCGTCACTAGGAGCCGGGCCAGAGGCGGGCGGCAGACGAAACCGACATGAGCGCTTAAGGGTATTGCACCCCCGGCGCCCAGACCCTGGAAATTGAGTCTGCCCCCAAAGCCCACCCGCGTCCTCCTTGGCGCTCCCGGAGTACATGGTCGTAGATGGGCCATCGGTCGCTAATGCCAAACTGCGTCCCAGGGGTGCGTCCCCTCTGACCAACGGCAGACCCATCCCTCTCGCCAATCCGCGGATCCCCGCCAGGTCCCGAACAGGGCTCGTCCTTTAGCGTTTCAAATGCGCCCTCCCCGCCATACGAGGGGTTGAGGACCGTAGCCTTCCCTTACGAGAGGCACCAGGGGTGCGCCTGCTCGAGGGCCCGGCCGTGGGCGTAACGCTTGGGCCGCCCGGGGGAGTCGGTAGACCATGGGAGACCAACACTCGCACACGAACGTTGCCCGTGCTTTTGTGGAAGAGAGCTTCTTGCGAGGTTGTCGCTGCGGTGGCGCCCGGACAAACCCTATCCCTAAAACTTCTGGGGAATTGGCGTCTAAGCCTGCACCCTGCTCGGTATCCCTGCACCCACGAAGGGGGCCGTGGAAGGCTTGGGGTCGCGCCGGCGAAACCGACCGGATGCCCGGGGTACTGAACCCCCGGGGTCCCACCCTGGAAATTGAGCCGTCCGACCCCGCCACGTCTTCCTAGTGCTCTCCTTGGCTCCCCCGCCTGTGGGCATCGTTAGGGGCTGCGGTCATCAGCGCCGGCTAAGCTTCGGCAACACGGCCGACCCACCCCTTCGGCGCCTGGGGGTGCCTGGTCCCAGTCCGGGCCGTTCCGTAGGGGCGGCTATCCCTTACATGAGGGACTCGGTGCGTCCGCTCGGGCTGCGGGGCTCCGGCTCCGACAGCCGGGGAGCTGGTTTTGACCGCGGGCCTCCACGGGAACCGGCAGGGACCGGACTAGGCGTCAAGCCGAAAATAACCCCGGCACCCTCTGCTTCCAAAGCGAGGGGACCTTTGGCCGAGCGGGGGCACCGGAAGCCGAACCGACCCCAACCCCTCTTCCTACCCCAGGGCTGGGCTGACCAATCCCCTGATCGGGTCTAAAATGGAAGAAGGGGATTCGAGGGAAGGGGCTGGCGGAAGGCAGTTGCCCGACGGAGTAGGCGAAGGCCAGGCCGTTTCCGAGTCCCGAGCAGAGGAGGGCGAACTCGGCTCTTCATCGACCGACGGCGAGGCGAGGGCGGTGGCTGCCGCGGGGAAGACTCCATTGCTCGTCAGCGCGCTAGGAGCGGGGCCGACTGGCTGCTCGGGGTATGGCATCCCCGGGGGCCCACCCTGGAAATCTTCGCTCCTCAGCCGCTGCAGGTTATAAGGTCCCGCCGCGCGTAAGCGCTCAACTCTCCGACCCACGGATGTCGAGCCCATGGTGAGCCGGCCGTTTCGTACGGGGAAAAGGGGTCCTCTGGCCCCACATCGATCGAGGGGGTTTAGATCCGCGGAGGCACGCACCGCGAGGCGAATCGCTGCTTTTCCCCAAGAGGTTAACCTTCAAACCACCGAGTAGGTTCGGGGCAGGGCCGACAGTCTGCACTGGGGTATTGCATCCCTGGTGGGGCGACCCTGGAAATCTCTGCCCCTTTCCACTCTTTCGGTTGGGCCTCTCGTCGGGGCGAGCGTAAGTCGGCAAGCAGACGTGGGAAGAGGCTTCTTACCGGTGACACTCCCTTCGTGAGAGAGGCAGGTACTCGCCCCGGACCCCGGTCCAAATCTGCGCGGGCCGGACGGCCTCGGCCCTAGCCGAAGGCCGCTCCCGCGAAGCCAGGGAGCCGAAAAAAAAACCCCGACACCCTCCGCGACCTCGCGTGCTTCCAAAGCGAGGGGAAACTTTGGCCGAGCGGGGCACCCGAAGCCGAACCGACCCCAACCCCTCTTCTTACCCCAGGGCTGGGCTGACCAATCCCCTGATCGGGTCTAAAATGGAAGAAGGGGATTCGAGGGAAGGGGCTGGCGGAAGGCAGTTGCCCGACGGAGTAGGCGAAGGCCAGGCCGTTTCCAAATCCCGAGCC